>NW_003805221.1:115769-363545 GCF_000255335.2 Galendromus occidentalis | reverse complement strand
ACATTTCCATCAAAATCCGTGAAAAATATCCCGGATTTCGATGTAAAAAGTGTTTTTTCCGGGTTTCGGAGCCTGCAGGAAAGGGGTATGAAATGCAGGACAGCAGGGAAAAACGACTCGGGGTTGCTCCGGGGCTCGGAAACTTTCAGAAAAGCATGTCAAACCAGGCGATTGTCATTTTCAAAAAAGAATGTTTACTTGTCAATATTCAAGCCCCCATTTTTTTCACAGACTCAACGTTTCCCAGTCATTCGTCTATTTCGATGTATCTAGGAGCTGCCAATACTGGTATTCACGCGTAGGGAAGCGCTCCCAAACAAGAACGCAGCCCTCGGTGCTCTGCCGATAGTGTGAGGAGGGCTCACACCAGGTCCCAGGACCATGAATTCCTGTCTCCGACCAGATTGGATTCGCGACTCACGAGATACGCACTTCCGCTCTCATTTACTCCTACAACGCTCGGAGCAGAATATGCAATTAAACCTCCGCAGCTTGGCTCGCTTTCGAGTCCCGACGAAGCGGAGGCGTTGCCTTCTATGAGGCTTTACCTCATTGGTCGGAGCATGTCTTATAGCTTAAAGCCAATAAATTACCGACCGACCGCAGCGGCTGCTCCCCCGGGGGCCGCCGATTCGGTTCTTATGTTTTCTCAGCAACCAGGTTCCGTCATATCTCCGAGGCGAGGATCTCGCGGAGCCGTCGAAAATTGATCAAAGAATAGACCAGTTCGTGCTCCGTGAACGACTCGCTCGGAGACGGGAAGCTCCATTTTCCACCGGAATACGGTAGAGGCGTCAAGGTCGACTTTATCCGCGGTAGGAATCAGTTCCGTCGCTGTCTTATTTTCGATCCCGGATCTTTCAGATTCATGCGCATTAGCGAAACTGCCTGGCAAGCGGTCCAGGATTTCGAAGCTCGTGGGGGAGTAATGCCGATCGTTTTCTCCAAATTTGTGAGAATAAGTGTCGCTCAGGAGATCAGGTGGAGGATGATGAGTCTCACTCACTCGGAGCCTGAGGACTCGAAATTGCGGAAGCGAGAGTGGAATTCATTCCGCGAATCTTTCCAGGCGTGCGAGCTCCCGATGTGTATCCTGGGATCATCTGATGTTCGAGGGAATAAAAACACTTCGTAAAGCTGGACAGACCCACTACTTCTTTTCTTGTACACTTGAGGGTCGACGAGGCGTACAATGGGCTGCCCGTAAGTTTCCCCGCCAAAGTTTCTGATCTATGTTCCTGTACTCCTCGGGCGAGGATCTCCCCGACCAGGACGACATGCTCGAGGGCGGCTCCGAAAATCTCGGCCCCGTATCGCATACCACCGAAGAGCGTACGGGCGTTGCGTGAGTGGGTGCCGATGACCTGGATCCCTCGAAGTGCAATACGATCCGCCGCTGCCGGAGCCATCGTTGCTCTCGTCGACTTCTCCGATCGAACTACGCGGCTAGCCTGTCCTTTGATCGGGGCTTTCCTGAACTTCGAGTCCGAGGACACGTGATCGCCCATCCAACCCGATCCCGCGATTGCAGGCTGGTTGCTGCGTTCGCTTGCTGCGAGCAAGTGTGGGGGAATATCCGAGGCTGGCGAAGAATTCCGGTCCAGAAGTCATCCGATATCTTCCCGTTTTTCTCTCTCGATATTTTCTCGGGAGCCGAGCCTTCCCCATTTTCCGCTTAGGCGCTCGAGGTCTAGCGAGTTTTCGGGCACCTGGTCGCAGGGAACGCGCGAGTCGATATCGCAGTCCTTGAAGGCACGGCGGGAATATCAAGTAGTTCGAGATGCGCCACTCTCATCCGACAGAAGCACGGTACTCTAGACTCGGACAAAGGATCTGCAACATGAGAACGCGGCTCTTGCGTCTCCGAGACAAACGAGCTCTCTTACCTAATGAGCGATGGAATTGGATTACGATGATGGAAATCCGCAAGTGAGGGAAAATCGAGAAGTCCTCCGATTGATTGTCGGAAGCGGAAAGACAATTTCTCCTCAACATTGTTTCCTCTCGGCTGGCGTTGATCTTCAAATTCCTCTCCCGCGGGGATAGCGATCCCACCTCGGTCTGGAACCACGTTCTGAGTCCGCGTAGTGCATTGCTGCGCTTGGGTCGACGAGCGTGCGTTCCGCGCTAATCTGGGCTCAGCAGTCTTCCCCGCCCCTCACGTCAGAGGAACGGATATTCCCAATGGTTTAGAATGAGCTTGCATCCGAAAATTCGAGGAGAATTGGACAGGGACCCGGCGAATTCGAGGTAGAGGACCACCCACTCCTTTCGTCTTGCGCAGCGTCCAGTGGCTCCGAGCGAAACTCGACGGGGAATCCGAGTTTGTGGAATCAACGTTTTCCAGAGAAATAGATCGGTCCATTAGCGAGATTTGCGTCGATTCTTTTCGCTATCTCCTGTCGGTCCAGGCAACGACTGGATCAAATGACTCCTCCCGTCGGATATTCAGCGTCGTCGAAACAAGCTCAACAGACGTTACGCCGAGCCGAGTAAAGCGCTTCCGTAAGCCCGTCATGGGAATATATTAGATTCGTCAAATCCGTCTTGATGAGAGAGCAGGAGCCAACCAGCCAGCCAGCGACCGTCCTGCGTTCATCCCCGACAAACTAGGTCTCCGGAGGAAAATTACAGTACGCGCGGAGCGTCCCCTCTTCTAGTCCCTTGATGTTCTTTCCCTGCTTCTTTCTTCCAAGCTCAGAGAACGAGAACGTTCCTTGAAAACGCTCCTCGAGCACTAATCCTCGTAATCGTCCTATCGAATATGGATTCCCCAACTCCAATCGAGGCGATTCGACTTTGCCTCATGGCTCCAGGCTCCGTATCGGGAGTCCACCTAGCGCCGGAATGCTCGCGTCACGGAGAGCACAGGAAGAGAGTCCTTTTTCCGTAGAAAGCCTCAGCTGTCGTCGCCGTCTTCTTCCAGTCGGAGGCCGAGCTGCGTGGAACGGTAGCGTAAGTGACTGCTATCGTTCCGCCACTAGCTCGCTGTCTCAGTCGGTTTTTCTCAGTCTTCGTCTGATGCCTCCGGAATATATCGCTTCCGGCTGAGCGCACATTCGGGAGAGCAAGGGGCGGGGAATTTCATTCGAGGCGATGGCGGAACGAGCGCCATCAAACTCCCCCGACAGAGTCTGTACGGTGCGAAACACCGACACAATGTCGCTGTCTTCTGTGCAGACTCGCACCTGATAAACTTCGGAATTTTCCCGCCGTCGAGACACTCGCCGCCTTCCCGATATCCTGCAGGGAACCGCTAAAGAGCATGATCATAGGAATGTCTCGGATATCGTTTGAGGTGCAGTTTCTCACCAACTGACTGTCGCCTGCGGCACACCTGACAACTCGGTGATGCTGATATGGGCTTCCGTTTTTGTCTCACTCTCCTTCACACCGGCACTTGTCAGTCTGGAAGTGAGAACGGTCACACCACGGTGACCTTGACCAGCGGGAATCGGGGTCCATGATCGGCCGCCGACAGTCAGTATTTGAGTGACTCTCCGAGCAGGAACACCGAACCGTCATAAGAAAATCAGGTGAGACCGTAAGCCGCTCGCTCCAAGGATAAGCCATGATCATGTCATGCATAAATTGCACGGAAGAGGGCTCACTGTGAGAAGGGTGACCTACACGCGGCCTCGAGCAGCTGCCCGGAGCGCGCGGTGATGGATGCATTGCGTAACGAAGCTTCTGAGCTTACGTTCAACAGGCCTACTGAGTGACAGAAAGGATCCTCGTCGAGAACATGGTGCTTCGACAGAAGTCGATACCGGGACGAACGAGGGAACCGGGGAAAGCCATGATAAACTTTTCAGTTCAGACTGAGTACCAAGAGCATCGGCACTTTCACACCTTGGCAAGTTCATGCATTTATGGATTTTCGTTGACCATTATACGGCGGAGCTCCGATGAGCTTGAAGTTTGATGGCCCTGGCGGGAACAAAGAACGCCGACCTTGGACGGGAAGACCGCCGAGGAAGTGAGTTCTGCCAAGTAAGCTCTTTCTTGTCAAGTGGAGGCAAGCAGGCGGGCTATAGGTTGCGAAGCCCACCGGACGCCTCATGGCCGGAGTTTTCGCAATGCCGACGATGCTGGTACCGTATCTCATGTCTATCCTTTTTGACTGTGCGCCCGGAATTTGAGAACCGTGTGATCTACCGGTGCAGAGTACATCGGTCCCGAAGAAACGAACTAACGGACAAACAGAGTTTAAAAAAATATTGTGTGGATTCCTGTCTACTTAGTCTTTTATATTTTCAAGACTTAAACGAGGCTTTTTGACTTATGACTCTCGAGATCACGCGACCAGAGTCTCGTGAGGGACGCCCCTTGAACTCTCGCAAGCGTAACATGAATTCTTTGAATACCGACCCGTGCTCGCCCCGAACTTGGCGACGTCTTTTCACGGCATGCGGAGCGGTGATCGTCATTCGCGCGCAGGTCTTTCCAGGAACCTCGGCTCCTAGTCGAGGACTACAAGCGCGCAAGTTTACGGGCAATAAAGCCCCGCCGCGCCGTCCCTCAGGCGCCTCATATCATCGAAGCGATCTGCTTACCCGGACGAGTCCAGCGACTTGGCGTTCGTGGTTAGCGTGCGGTCCATAAACAAAACCCTCAACATTCTGTCGTCGATCGAGCAGCCAGCGCAGACGAAGTGAAAGGAACCGATATTTATTCGAAAGCCGAGACAAGAACTCGGGTTGCTTAAGAGACGCTTCCTCTAGAACTAGTTGTTTACTCCTCTGATCATCCATTCTTGTTTATAGTCTCTTTTCAGGAATTTAGGAGCAATTTCATAACTTCGTTCCTTGGTCCTCGCGCGGAAACAGCCTTCAAATTTGTTCCTCTGTTCCCGTCTGTATTTTCGCGCTTTTCCCTAGAGGGCATTCCTTCATTCGGAGTAGCGGTTCGTATTCCTCGTCGCTTTCTGCGAGTTCCGGGGGCTACTCCATTCTTCGTCATTTTCAGAGATCTCGTTCCGCCGGCGCGGCGCCTCAAGTCTCATCTCATTACGTAACATTAAGTGCGAGCAATGGCACCCCGCGGAATAGGAACATGGATTCCTCATCTTATTCGCACAGTCGAAGCACGTGCACCGCGAGGAGTCTCCTGAACATTCAGCGATAATATTCTGAGAGTGAGAAATTAGTTTACCTGGGCATCTCAAGAGGAATAAATAAGATTTGCCCTCACTTCGTGGGAGTATCGTTATTTCGTCTCTCCCGCTGCAGACATCAGTCAAGTGAGGTCAGGTACCCACATATTTCATCCGACGTTGACATCGAAAGCAGACAGGGAAAGAAGAATGGGTCGCTCGGGATCTGCCGGAACCTAGATATGGTGAGATTGACTAGCATGTCCTTGAGAACGATTTACTTCCGTTGACAAGGCATTCATCGTCGCGGGATTCTGCACGGAACGCCGGAAGAAGCCGAGAGCTCGGAGAAATCTTCCTTTGTTGGACAACAGGATCAAAGAAGGCGAAGTAGTTTCCTCGCCGACGTCGATCCTCCTATCGGACACTGTCCGGAGTAGAGGCTGAACCCCGAGAGGAAACACGCCTTTCAACGTATTATCAAGGTTCCGTGAGCGAGGCAGGCGAGGAATGTTCAATGGAGACCCTTCATTGTCGCTCGAACCGCAACCTGACACTGAGGGTCTTTCAATGCTCAGTAATTTTCCAGGAAGACGAGCGTTTCCCCGCCGGGGCCGCCAGTAGTCGCGAGAATACTGAACTTTCCCTTCGCATCGCCGGAATCGCTCGCCCTCACGACGAAATGATGGAACGCGAGCTCCGCATCATGGAATTCCTCACTTGCCCGTTATCCCGAGGGATTCCGGGGACGGGAACAGGCTGGATGCGATACCCCATCGGGTGATAAACTCCTTCGGAGCGGTCGAAGGTCGAATAAATTTATTCCGTACCTGATTTCGCCGCGCCGCCATCCGGAACGCTTCGGAAGGCCATCCATAATGGTCAGAAGACGCTCAGAACGTTCTAGATCAGTCGACGGTCGGACCTCCGTACTTTTCCGGGGTCCTCCGTGTGGCGCGCTGAGCGGTCCATCGAGAAGAACGAGCCATTATCCGTCAGACAAAGCGCCGGGGTCGCTCACGGGTACCGCCTGCGGCCACACCGGCTCTATGTTATCAAGGATCGAAATGATATTTCCCATTACGGTCCGCACCACCCCAATTATCGAACCACGATTCCCGAACCCGCAGGTGCCGACTCTCAACGCCCGAAAACCTTCTGAGTGATCTGAGGGATCATGTCAGTGACGATCATTTGGTGCTTGGGAGGCCTTACTCACGGATGGTAGACCATGTGCTCCGCTCGCCCCGAGCCGACCTGATGGATTTGTCGGGTCTCCGCCGGAGAAGTCGGTTTCTCGAGAACCCTTGCCAGCGAAGCTCATCGAGGCAGCGAGCTCCACATGCTGAATCACTGTTCTGTGCCTAAGTAATCCCCGTTCTATATGCCTCGGAGTGGGATCAAAATGAGGGTGTCGAGTAACCCATATTCTCCACGAAACTTCCAAGGTTTCCACGCCCGAAGAAACCCTGGTCCCGGCGGGCGGAAGTCGGCACTGGCATCCAAGTTCGGAGCAGAGCACCACGAATGCTCCGGACGGCGCTCCGTCACGATTCGCGCGGGAATACCGTCCGCGAGCAAGTAGGATTTGGGCGGACAGACGAGGCAATTCGACGGGAAAACACTGTGATGCTTTTTTCAAGGGTTTTGTGAGATCGACCACCTGGCTGTCCCCGGACGAGGACGTCGCAGCAACGATTCAATGTCGGACGCGATAGAGGTCTGGTACCTCCCTCTGTAGATGATTCCCCCTTCGGTAGGTCCCGCAATGTAAAACTATGCCGATAGATATTTTAATTCTTTACTCCCTTTACTTCTGTCGTGAGTTCGCTTTCCTACGGAGGAAATTTCGACCGGGGCAGTTCCATGTTCATTTTTCACCTCGGGCTCCGCTCAACCGGATTCTCTCTGATTTCCTCGCCGGAAATTATTCACTTGCTGAATATTCAAGATTTCCGCAGCATGTAGAGCCACTCATCCGAGCGGTTTGAAAAGAACGTTCAGCGGAGGTGCTAATTATCTGGAATAACTTGCCGAGAGAATTACAAAATCTCGCAGGCGCAATTTTCATCCGGCCGGCTCTGTGTGGGAAGCCATCCCGACAGCGAAGAACGTGACGTAGACCCTTCATCCGAATCATAAGACGGTTTCCGCGTGATATCTCACGCCGGGTTTTCGCTTCTGGCGAATCTCTCAAATGGCATCGGAGGGATTCAGAAAATATTCTCCGATGTTTTGACCAACGGAGATACCCAGCAACGAGCGTCATCCAGACCAGAGGTGCGTCGTTGTGAGGATCCTCATACGACGATAATCGGCTGGTGCTGCTTTCGCTGGTGTTCCAGGGCAACGATTTCCCACAGGAATTTCCGTAACAATGTTTGGCTTTGAGCCATGAGCTCTCGTTCGGGTCGAAGCACTTCCCACATCCGCTTCGCAAACGGAAATTGCGGGGGAGAATAATCACCATACGCGACTCACTCAGTCAGTGACCCGCAATCAGGTGGAAACCGCCACGGAGCGTTCCTCATCCTTCGATGTTCGATGGCGGCCGTGCCCAAATAGACGAGCGCCATCGGTATCGTACCGAGGAATCATAACAACTGTGTCGGAACTGTTTCGAAGATCAGTGCCGCCCTCACAATCGGGGCCATAATGAGGTGCTCTCGATCGGAGTGGTACGCGATCAGGATTCGATTCTGTCGCTGGATCGCTGTGGAGCAGGCACGGGTTCGATGAGCTCGTAACAATACAACAAGAGGAAATGACTGACCGAATCCTTGCCACCTGACAAAGTGAGCGGGTTCGAGGAACTTCTCAGAGTGCAAGACGGTACGCGACGAATAATCAATAAATAAGTCGTTGCTGCTTATATGATATTGGATTTTACCCGATAGAGAGCTCCCGAGCCAAGGATATGTTGGACGTGACTGAGTCAAAGGATGAAGGTGCCGAAGCCAGGGGCTTCTATCTGCCCTGTCTCGACTCGAACAGCGTCTATTTCAACGCTTTCTGCTCTTCACTAGAGTTTGTTTCCCGGACGTTCGACGCACCGACTCTCCCCGGGACCAGCTTCCTCACATATCGGCTCGTTGAGTCCAAGGAGAAGGTGACAAGAATACTTCGCCGCCGGCGGCAGAACCAGCGTTTTCCACGGAGGGCAGGGAGGAAGAGAATCAGAACTTTGAAAAAAGGCAGATAGGACTTCTCCAAAGGCAAGTATGCGGATATGGGAACATTTCGCGAGGGTAGAGTGCAGTATCCGCTCCGGCAGCATCATCCGAGAACTCGGAGCTCTCAATCCCTAACCCTATCATGGAGACTCATCGATATATTTCCATCATCGTGGCTCTCGAGAATCATATCGACCTGCCCGATCTCCGTGGGCCCAGAAATTAATATTCCGGTTTGTTGAAATCGGAATTCACAGCAGGGGGCCTCCTCTGTCGGATTGCAAAGTAGCGCTAAGCCGGAGGCCGGAAACGAAGGAAACGTTTCTCAAGTCGAGAAACTCTTCCTCTTGTTCCTCGTATATGATTGCGAGAGACACCTGCCTTGCGGGGATACAGACTAAGGAAGCGATCACCGAAGACCGGGCGAGAGGGAAACAGCTCTTCGTACGTGAGCAGGTCGCGTTCGTTCATCGGCCGCCGCCGATACCATGCTCGGAACATGGGCGTCCAATCGATTGATTGCTCACGCAGCGGTGACTTCGACATAGACTTCGACCCTAATATACCAGAGAATGGCGCTCCTCTCTCCTCGGTTTTGCGTTCGCGCTTTCCGAGATCGTGTCCCGAGTCGATTCACGCGCGCTTTCCCTGCCTGATTGAATCTGAAGTTGCAAAGTTTTCCGGCGTTCACCCACTGCAGAGGAGGTCCTGAACGCGGACGGTGAAGGGATGCGACTGTGAACGGATTTCCACGAGGTCGTGCGGTCGGGCAAGCTTCCAACAAATCGATTCGTCTTCACGGTGCTGTTTCGAGCCCGCTGCGGGCACCGTTCCGCGCACTGTTGAATGAAGTTGATTTAGTCCGTTAGACTGAAAAACGAAGCGAACAATAAATTCTCGGGAGCCCCTCTGTTAACACAGTATCCGCGGCAATGGATCGGATCGGGCATTATTCGTGGGATGCCGCGGGAGCAAGCGTGAGGCATGCGGTTAATCAACAGCTCGATGCCAAAAGGCCTAAGGTCCTGAGCGGACTGCTTGTTGTAGAGGAGAGAGCTTTGTATATGAGCGGCTCGGGACAGCGGAAGGCCCCCATCCTGGGAGGCAGGGGTTCCGTTGGGGATGAAATGTTCCGCAGGTCGCGGCATAACAATATCATGGCCTCGGACTGGGGCGCCGGAGGGGTTCGGTGTACCCTCCTCCGAGCTCAATGAGACACCGCTCATATTTTTGAGAGATCTAGGACATCATTGCGATCTGTCGAGCGCAATTCAATCGATGCTCAAGGTCCCGCGGAGAGCGCTCGTTCACAGTATTCGGGAACGTCCCTCCGAGAGAGCGTTACTTTAATAATGCAGTCAATAATGCGTTAATAATGCGTAATGCAGTCACGGGCCTGGATCGACAGTCTACGGGATGGAACGGGCATCCTCCACAAGAAGAGCCCAACGTGCTCACCAATCGACCGCCTCCGCCCCCGACGATGGTCACAGTGACGCTCAACAAAAGGATCCTTCTTTATTCAGACGCTTCTGGATGTCTTCCATAACAACGATCTGGCACGTTTCGGTCTAGAAATGATCTTTCAAGTCGGGTTTCGCTTCCGAGTTACGATTATTGAGCTCCGAAATGGATCATGACGTTCGCGTGAGTTCAGATATGGGCAGAAAATGGGCTCACGTACTCTATCGGATAGATCGATTGTGACGCTCGGTCGAAATTCTAGCCGGATGAACCGCGATAACGGATAATCAAAGGTGGGTGACATTGACAAGTGGCTTCGTGGCTCACTGATCACGGCCGTGGGCCAGGAGCGTGTGAGCTTCCAGGCCGACCGACCGCTCACTCGTTCGCCCGAATGTGACCCGCTGCCGAAAACTTTTCAGAATAGCTCCACCATATTGCGAATATGACACTCCGAACTCGGGTCCGTGACGACGTCACGGCTCAGAGCAGGCAAGGCTGTCCATAGCCTGGAGACGAGCTCCATGTCGTCTTTCGTCGACATATCTCAATATTACCGACTTAGCATGGTACGTTCCGCTTTCGCAGCAAGCCGTGAGATGTCGATACGGGAGACTGCATCGGAGGTCGACTTTCATCCCGGACTCGTTCATTATTGAACTTTCAAAGCTGCTCATTTTGAGCGTCTGAAAGTGTTCAAGCGCCGCTGTCGAGAAAGGTGTTTACATAATTTTTCATCGGACCACCCGACGGATTGATTTGATCGCGCTGTCAAGGAACGCGAGTTCTATTCCTCAGCACCCGTTCGGTCCCTGTCGCTCGAGAAATGATAGGGATCACATTTAATACGTCCTGCATCATTCTGCTGCCCTTAATTGCTCTTGGATTAGCGAAAAAATCTTTACGCTAACTAATACGGAAAATCAGTCACGCAAACGATCCGCATTTCGTCAACTCTTCTCAGCGTGGAACTGGAGGGTCTTGTGCGATCCCGCACGCCGCGCCGGGAGCTACTTCTAGATAATCGAAGACTCCAGACAGGGGAACATCTTTGGAAGCCTTCTCTTTTTATTCATTGTTGCCAGTTTGTCTGCGTGATTTTCCGCGCGAGAGGCTTGGGACTAGCTCTCGTCAGCCGTTTTTTTTTCCTAGCGCGGGAGGAATGAGAAACAGTAAGAAAGTGCGTCGCATTGAGTTCTGCGCCTAGGCCCTCCGAACGCTGAAGAAACAGCAAAAAAACTACCGCCGGAATGGAAGAACCACGTCAAGACAAAGTGAGGACGGGTGTGTGACACCAAATACCCTCTGCGTGTCCCTCCATCTAGACTTCGCTAGATTTCGCGAACATGGACGGACTTATGAATCCGACATGTTTTTCTGATTTGGATGCCTCTAGATTCGTCAGCACTCATAGAATTCAATCTGCACGCTTCCGCGCGCCGTTTCTCCCTTCGGGAAACTTTGTTTTCCGCCATCCTACGCGGGGAGACGCGCCCCTCTTGCCAGGAACGAACAGAAGAGGCTCAGACAGAAAGAAGTCCGAGCTCGATCGAATCGTAGCGGAGCTGCTCAGCTTTCGCTTCGAAGGTTCGAGAAATGAGAGAACCCACAGCGGGAGGCTTCACCGTTTCAATCATAGCCACGGCACCATGGTCAGAGACCTTCGATGACTGAGTGCATGTTCCCAGGGAGACGGTCGAGCTCGAGCCGACGCTAGGGACCTCGTCGCTAATTACACATCATACGACAAGCTTATGGAGCTCCATCCACCTTGGGACACGATCTCGATGGTCAATGTTGTTATGGGGCATTACCACATATTTCAGCAGGAGCTCGAGCGTTTTTATAAACGATCGCCTCATCATTTCAAGAAAAAAACTCCTGTGCTTCACGGACCCGCGGGAAGCGAGAAATTATTGCTCTGCCCCAGGGGAAGGATCGAGTGTGCAGTTTTTCCCCAATCAGCTCCTCATTACCCGGCATTTCCCGACGCAATCAGTCGATTCCGTGCATGGACGGTCAAGAGGATTTCGAGTTCTACCCGCTGCATCTCCCTTGCCGTCTGGCGCTTTCCCAAACGCTATCGAGAGACACGAATATGTTTGCATTCAGTAATCAGGGTATCACCGGCTTATGTCGATCTTATCGCGGGTGAACACCGCCACACAGACTCTCTGGTGTTCACTCGTTAGTTTCGCTGATGTTCGGCACCACGACGTGCGCGCAACAGAATCGAACGCTCATCGCTTGTTATCAGGAGTAGCAGAGCGCGAAGGAGAACGGGCCGAAATCCGGTCACCGCCCAGCCTTCAGTCCGGAGAAGGAACACTCCCGTTCGAGGCTCGCGGACAACGCTCTCGAACACCTGCAAAACCATCTCATCCACGTCTCGGTTGAAAATATTTCCACTTGATACGTGACGAGCTCACGGAAGCCCATCTCGTGTTCCGCGATTCGGTCAGCACTCTGAATATCCGCTCAGTGAGAAGAGCCGATGATTTCCTCCGTGGGTTGCTGAAACGCTTCTCCCAATCACTTAGCGGAACTAATTGAATTCGAGTGACTCCTTATTCTCGTTTCTCATCGGAGTCTCCCTCGCTGTAGTTGTCCGGGTCATTCAGGAAGTTACTGGGGAAAATTATTATGTCGAGTCTTGTACCTGACCTTGTCAGTGCTTGACATGCCGCTTAGATTCGGAGCAGTTTGGCGGAGCGCCCAGAAGTTCACTTGGAGATTGTGACGAAGCGCGGCAGCGCAGAGAACTCCCAACAAAATCAGACGGAGCTTCACGTCGTGTTCCCTGCTCGTTAGAGGCATAAACGAGACCTCGTCATGGCCGACGAAAGTTCCTCCTAGTGTGAAGTTATCTCAGATCCCTGCGACATCATCAGACAACTCTATCCAAATCTCGCTGAAGGAGACGAGACCCGTCGATCGTCGCTTCCGAGCCGTTCTGTACATCCCTCATCACGAGTATTCTACGAGTTCTCGTAAAGTTCACCATGGATGTTTGTCCTCCTCAGCAGAGGGATGAAAATCAGATAGCTTCCACTGTGTTGCGTCTAAATTCACGGCTACTCTTGGACCCGAGAATCCTATTCATCCTCGATCACGTCAGAGAGCTCTCCCATGAATAAACTATCCTCCATAGGAGATCCACGTCGCGTCGCAGGAGAAGTCGTCATATCATTCCACGACTATTGCCCGAGTTCGTGGGGGCTCGGGCTCGAGTGAGTAACGGGAGTGAGAGCTCCTGATTCGGGTCATATGAAGCGCGAGATTATCACGCCTTGCGTTGCTTGCTTACGCAAAACTCTCAGCATCAACGATCTTGGGGGGATTCCCTCGACGTGCCTTAAAGTCCAGATTCTCGAGACGCCAGCGTCCATTATTCGGATCCCTCCTCTTGAGACTCCAGCTCTACGAGTTGCCTTCCCGCGGAGGATGTCTCCGTGCGTGACGTTCCTGACGCTCCGAGATCTGAATAGCCTCGAACCGACCTCTCTGCTCTCTGCGTGTCATCCTACGCGGAGTTGTGAATAGTCTGAGCTCACATTGCCCGGTCGATTGTTGCGGTTGTTGTGCGTTTTTCACGTGGTCAGCGTCCGTTTGGCGTTGCCTCGATCTCCTTCCATCGAGTGAGAATCCCCTTTGCCGGACAATCTCTATGCGTCGAGTCGACCCGGGAGGAGTCCCACTCCTATGACCTCGTCGGTCTTGGCTGAACGTTGATGGCGAAGCCTTACTTCATAGCCTCAGACCGAACTCATCGAGCCCTGCCCCGTTCTTTGAATAAACATTGCAATCAAAACAACGGTTCCGATCTGATAGCTGGCGACCGACTCCGTGAAAATCCGGTGAAGCGGAAACCACGGGCAATCAAAATTGCTCCGATCGACTTGGGAAATCTCAAGGCCACTTTTCGGCGGTCTCCATTTTTCTCATCGTCAATCCCCCGACGCCTCCTCCATTGCGTCTCCTGCCCAGCGATCGGTCCATATACCTGCTGCGGCAATCGCGGAAACGGAAATTGCTTCCGAACACAGAGCGGCGTTCTCGGAAGATCCATCCTCTATATAATCCGACGATCCGCCGTCGATTAGGTTTCCTACTGTATGATTTTCTCATCGGTCTTCCCCGGGAATCTCTCCTGTCTTTCTCCGCCGCTGAGTCCATCGACTTTTGAGTTTCCATGGGCAGAAGGTCTGTAGTTTCCGTAAACATCATAAGTCGTCACAGTGAAGCGGAAAGGAGCTCGGGTCGATGGAGGGCCGAAGTAGTGGCGTATCGATCTTGCGAAGGGGATTGTTTCATTTCTCCTTCAGACTACATAAAGGGAGCCCATCTCCAGAACCACACTGCTGAGAGCACTCGGGAAGAGAGGCTTCTCGACTGATATGCGGGACTGATTCTTTCGAACGATATAAGAAAATCGAAAAGGATCTTCCTCGGTGAGCAGAGCGAGGAAAAATACGGGTCGGCGGCAACTCCGCGAATAACCGAGAATCGTTCGATTGCAACAGCATGAACTCGTATGTCAGACGCTCCGCGTTGCCGGCTCCGAACCTCCCTCTTCTCCGGATAACGAGCACTTCTCTTGCGAACCTGTCATGGATAGTTTTGTTGCTCACTCGGGCGAATGTGTTATTAGGAGTATCAGCTGAAGCCATCGACTGCTACGTGGCCGCCTCCCGGCCCCGGATTCACACCGTGACAAGCGTTTGTTCTGGTCAGCGACCTTCTCCTTCGCCGGACTCCGAAACGGTCCGAGAAGTTTCTCCCCTAGGATAATTTTAAACATATTCCCGGGATCTAATGCTTGTTCCCGGTCTCCGATTGACCCACGGTACTCTTCCAGCTCGAGAACGAGGTTTAATGGCAAACCTTGCTAAGCTCGTCCCTATTGATCGTTTGGATATACGCGGGGTCACTTCAGCCCTTCGGTGAGGGAAAGATGTTCGACGTAGAGGCTAAGCTGATTTGCTCTAATACTTGGCGAGCCGGTAGAGCAGCGGGCTCAACCCGATCATCGTAGAGAGCACTCGGCTCGACAGAGAGCGGACGGCTGAGTAAGTTTCGTCCTCTTGAGCGATATTCGCGTGAGAGCTTCCTGGTGTGAGGGTAAAGGCAAATAAACATGACACAAAATAAACATGACAGCCTACACGAGCGCATACTCATAAGCACGCATACAGCCATCTTTCCCCAACACGCGAGCATCGGGAAACTTGTTCCCCTTTTCCGAGGAAAGTGAACGGAGACGACTTCTAATGACGAATCTGGCGATCCCTTCGCGTCTGATGAGTAGAGTCGGATAAGGGAAGCGGTGATGGGGAGCTCCAGGCATTGGAGAACTCGAAATCAGCCGGGCAAATAGGGGAATGGGGGAACCGCTTCCATCGGCTCGCAGAAGGCTGGGCCGCACCGCGCTGGTCTCATATTGCGCGGGATCGTTATTGCGGGAAACTACGCGCGGAGAAAAAATCGCGCATGCCAACATCACGCAAATGAAATAATTGCGCTCCGGGGAGTCTCAATCCTCTGAGGCATCGGGTTTCTTCTCGGATGCCGGAGATTCGGGCGCCGGTCACATACAGCGCCAGGGGAGTTCGGCGCCACGGAAATTCAGCCGAGCTGTGGGGCACTAAGGGCAATTGAACTCTCCATGCCTGAGCATTCCTGATTCTGATACAAAAGGATGAGCGAATTGAGATCCTCAATTTGAGAGTCTGTGGACTTGAGATCTATGGGGCAGGCGGAATGCTCGGAGGGCATCGAAGGGAATCAGAGTGTCGGGAAAATACCTAAAATAGGGATTTCAGGCATACATGGCAATATTTCCGAAACCCCAGCCCGTGGATGAGTCCCCGGAGCAAGGATAGACAACTCGTTACACAGCCAGCTCCGATGCGGGCGTCTTCCCATGGCAACGACGTGAATCCGCATATTTTTTCGGATCACAGCGAAATCCCCCAACAACGGAACAGCTATTTCAGAATTCTGATACAAGAACGGATAACTAGCCTTGCTCCCGCCGGCCTATAGTGCCTAAAAACCCTCCGTTTAGCCTTTCGTTATACCAAACAGATTCAAGCGGTCCCGCGCGAAGCCTTGTAACGAGATTCTGCTGAATCCAAATTGAGCCTCTGTACAGCTTGCGAGACACGATTTTTAGGTGCTGGTGTCAATCCACCGGGTATAGGTGCTGACTCAGCGCTTGCGAGGCGACGCAGTTCCCCGTCGTGATCATCCGAAGGTTGCCTCAACCCACATCAGGAGCGCGCTCTTCTGGAGCAAAGCAAAAAAATCCAAATCGACTCGGGGATGGAACTCTCGAACAGTGATCGAGGCGTGCATAGGAACGACGGCGAGATTTCATATTCGATCCAATCTACTGGCGCACTCGGAACTCCCGAAAGTCATTTCCGCCGATGGACGATGTCTCTAAGAATCGTTAGGAGAGACCGGGACGAAGCCTTCTTCAATCCCCATGAAACGAGCGATTCCTTCCGAGAGATCGCTCTCTCCAAATGAGCAATCGACTAGCGCGATGATTCTCCGATGGCCGACGATCCGAAAACTGGTCGACAGCGTAGACGAGGCAATCATCCTGGAAGATCTCGCCTCCCGTTCCCGTAATCAAGCTTTGTCAGAAACAGGAAGCTGTCTCAATAGATCATTCACCGAAGACGGTGACCTCGGTGTGGCTGTCGGGTCGGAGACACTGTAATCACGAACGACTTGTCCTCGAGACATCCACGGCTCCGTTCCTTCACCTACCAGAAACTCTGGCATATCATTCCCAAAAGCTGATTGGACCCAAATCTGAGCCAACTGTTCCCGATTGTGATTACGCGTTTTCGACGACTGGAGCCGGCTGTGTTGAATCCAGTTCTATCCATTAAAGAGGAACGGCCCCGACTTTCATGAGACGTCCGGAGCCGGACCGAGCTCCTCAAACCCTGTCGTTTGCAGGAGGCTTCAAGTAGGCTTCTCGGAATGACGAGCATTCGCCTCGATTACCGCATTTTCTGAGCGCCTTTCCTTAATGACTGATGATCAGTATCGCTTATCACGAGGCCGACCGGCTGGAGGAGAGCTCCACAGTGTAGCGGCTTTCTGATCGCGGGGATCCCTGTGACTGCGACTGAAGGCAGAATCGGGACGCAGAGAGGAGCATCTTCGACGTAATCGTTGAGATTCGTACTTGAACCCCATTCTTGTCCGCAGGATCGCGCATGGAAATCGCTCAGATGGAGACATCCTATGGCTGTTCCAGAAGCTATAAGTTCCTGGACACGGAAAATCTTGGGGCCATTCACGAAAACTTCAAGAGCACCAGAGGGGTTTGAACATGAAACTGCCGTTTCGTTATGACCGCGTTCCTTCCGCATCGGCGTCAAGTCGAGTGTCTCAATTTAGCCGTCGGCGCCGAACCTTATTGCCCTGTGCTATCAGCAGGTTTAAGCGCTCTGAGGCTCCTTCGGAATATCGGAGCTCAAGTCCGCGAGCCGCGACTTGCGGGCGGGTCTTGCGCTCTGCTTCTATCGAGGGAGGAGTTTTGCGGATTCGAATCGGATTCCGGTGCAGAATCACGCTGCTGGCCTTATGGTCGTCGAATGCCGTGAGAGCTCCGCGGAATTTGAGTCTGAGGACACCCAAGTTATCATTATAGACCGAGTCATCCGTCGAAAAGAACCGCCGTTCGCGGCACGCCACGGGAAATCATCCTGCTCTATGACACGGCTGTCTCGCACACGACACACGATCGAGGGCGTCCTAGACCATGGGAGGGAATCTGCTGGGAGACTCTGGCCGAACCGCCAAACTTCCACGACCTGACTCCGTCAGATTATTAATTATCTACGTCCGGAGCTCCATTGGCGAGGGATCCATGCTCTGCCGGAATGATTGTTTATCTATTGTGTGGCTAGAGAAACCCCGAAGAATACCCCGAAGCGAACGATTCCGAGGGGCACACAAACGTTGAGACATCCGTTTTCCTTCCGACGAAGACGGACGCCCGCTCTTCAATATCTTCAACAAACGGATCAGAGAAAGGATAGGAGGGACGCGGAAGGTGATCTGGAGAGACAACATTCTACCCGAATACAGCCACCGCACTCATTTCACCGAAAATGACGAGACGTATGCAGCCAGATCCACGATAACAGTTAGCGGTGCGCCCTTCCCGCTTCGGCAATAGTCGACATGTTGCTAATCAGAGCTCACCAGATCGGGGAAACAACTTCTGTGCCGTCTCACACTCCACGGAGGAGCGAACAATGCGACTGAAGCAGGAAGTCCTGAGAAGGACAAAAGTAATCCGGGAGGACCGGGGCAAAGAACGATCTCCCCATTTCTCATGCCTGAAATGGTGGGTTTATTGACCGTGTATATGCGAACAGTTTAGATAGGTATGCACATCAATCTAAGATCACAATGAACCTCCAACCATCGAAAAGTGTCGATTCCTTATCAGCACTCCCTTCCCTATTCCAGCGACGCCTACCTTATGGTGGGCAGAAACATCACGGTGAGGAGTTGAGACAGAAGAGAGACCGTCACGTTCCCGCCACGTGAGAGAGACCAATGAAATCACGGTGGGGGGAACAATATTCATCAAAAAGCAAATACGGATCATACTCCTCGTCCTTTCGATCCTCGGGATCTATCGGATCATCAGAGCCTCCAGCCTAGAATACGCCTCAGGTCCGAAAGCGTCGCGTCAAAGTTACTCGGCCAGACAGAAGATGTCGGTGTTTTTCTTCGAGAGAGCCACATGATTAACTTGGGTGAGAGCCTACGTGGGTCAGTTATCCATTGATGTTTGACAGATAGTCCAAGAGCGGGCATTGGAGCGATAGTGCGCCACATTCCCTGTGATGTTATCCGATAGAGATATGTAGTCACGAAGATGAGGCGTGAGCTTTGATCAAGATATTCGAGCCGCGACAGAATTCTCGCTGCATTCGATGGGAGCCAGCCGACAAGACCCTCGTTTGTGACATGTCGCTGGTGGGAACTACACGGTGCCCGTTATGTGCAGTTCCCTGCCTATTTATTATTCGCAGCTGCACAGAATACAAGCGTTATGTCTGCTCTTATCTGCTCATACCTAAGTTCGCCTTTTCCAGCCCGAAAGCAGACTTCAACGGCTGTAAGATCTTCCCGAACGAGCTCTCGGCCATATTCTTCATCGGTCCCGCTAACTGCTTCTAGTTCCCCGTGGAAACCTCCATCTCCGGCTGCATGAACGTTTTAGATATCTCCGCACCAGGTCTCACCTCTATGGCTGCTTTCGATTTAGGTACAAATACATCGTGATCACCAAGACGTAGTTCGAATGCCCTGTCTGTGAGTTGTGGTCTATTAGGGCTCCGAGAACTGGCGGCAGATAATGTTTCGCGGTACATGGTCGGGACGTTGATGAAAGGCGTCCGCCGCGACTGTTCCCCAGATACGACTCCTTCTAGTAGCTCGTTCCAATGACGGTGGTGGGGACAACCACGCATGGAAAACATACACACACGCTCACATACATTCAGTCGATTCAAGTATCGGTTATCGATACCATGTAGCGAATCGGAATTGACTCCGTGTGGGAAAACGCGCGTACGGCTCTTCGAGAACATACATCCAAACCGGCGAGGTTTTGGGTAAATTATGTCGAACGATACTCAATGGCTGGACTTTCGATCTGCATCCACGCATTCGCTTTGCGGGCGCTTCTCCCCATCAGGTGCTCCAATACGTTCGACGGAAGGTCCCATTCTCAGTCCCAAGGGAGGAAGGTCGCGCTCGAAGCCGCTCCGAATGGACCGTATCTAAGGATTCCGGTCCGGCTGTTGATCGCCAATCCCCCTCATGCACGCCGCGCCTCAAGCATTCCTCGCGAATCGACACTCCAGATCGGAGTGGGCAATCGTCTGAGTGACCTCTTTCGCCTTCAAGAGCTGAGATTTCTTCCCCAATGTTAGGATACGATCCTCCAGCGGGGATGGAGCATTCCAGATGAAATGTATTGTCCAGGTGAGAACAAGGTCGTCACAGCTCACACGTTCATGGCTCGAGGAAGGGACCCCGCCGCTCTCCCGATGCCCTAGTCGGCGGATACCCTTCCGGTCACTGCGGTGCCGGCGCCAAACGGGACAGAGCTGGCTGCAGTCGATTCTCTGGTGTGTCGCTTTCGCCTCGAGAAAGAAAAACGTTCAAAACAACAAGGGAGATTGGGAGGAAGAGCTGTATCCAATATGGTCGGACAGCAGGAATTCGAGAGCGACACCGTTGCATATTCATGGGCGACCGGTGCTCTTCCGCACAAAAATAATGACATCAGCAGCAACGAGAAATCGCTCGCTGACAAGCTGACCGGTTCCCAGCTGGCAGCGCACCCTTCGCTTCCGTTCCGAGCTTGAGGCTTGCTGCCGTGGTTTCCTAACTGGGCAAGCTAAACCCCTTCCCCTCCCTCTTTCCTATGACCGGTCTCTGAGCCATGCCGTCGCTTCGCTTAATGAGCCCTTCTCCGATGCCCGCGGCATCCGAATATTATGCACATAACTGTCGGTTTTCGAAAAATTCCTCAAGGCATATGGTGAAGCTCAATGAAGCCGAAATATGAGAGCATTCGCACGGAATCGATATGCAGGTTCCCTCAGAAAGTCCTTGGAATCTCAGCGTGGAAGGGAATGGTCTGAAAAGACGCATAGTCGACTCCCCGAGCAATCAAAGAGTTGTGCGACGACGAGAAGCTCCGAACTCGGTGAATCGCCACGGAAAGTGCGCCCATCGGGGAATTCCGCAGCGTAGCAAGCCATACCGCGCCACAGACTTTCCGTTGTGATGAGACTGCGAGAACCGTCACGGATCCGTCCCGATTAGTCTGACTGAGAGTCGTTCCGTTCGCATCGATTCAATGATTCCCGGAAAATCGCTCCAACGGACCTCGGCCTACAAAAATTGGTCCCCCGTCGGAGCTCGCCATCCTGATTCCGACTGCCTCATCGAGCAGAATAGGGTGGGATTTGCCGGAGCCTGCTCGTGATGTACCGGATCAGCTGAGGGGAACAAGCGGATTCTCTAGATGAGGCTCATAGTCAGAAGCTCCAGTCGATCATCCCCCGTAGCCGCCCACCCAAACTCCTGTGTGTGGGCGACTCAGTCTCTCGGCTGATGCGAGAGCAGACGGCTGTGCTTGGCCGCCTAATGAGTGGAAAGCCTCAACTGACTGAGTATTCAGATGCTGGTCGAGGGACCTAATTATCCGAGCAATCTAGACGAACCCAATAAATTCCAGCTCATACAAGGACTTTTCGGAACGATATTGGCCGGAAGCGGAGCGCCCCTCTGCTTCCGATAGGTTTGTGCGAAAATCAGATGGATATTCTCGAATTTTCGTTGTGCGGTTGCTGTCGATTCTGTCCGTTGATTCAAGCCACAGGTCAACGATTCGGCTGCAGGGTGGCGCCCGATTTCTGAATGAGAAGGGCTATGACCGCAGGCTCGAGGATCGACTTGATGATTATATTGCCAGCCATCCAGGGTCCTTCGGATTGGCCGAGTGCCACAACTCGGTCGCAATCCTCTGTGATCATCGATTCGACTTCCTGGCGACTTCCTACTCGGCAATCGTCGACAAAACGTGTTCGGTGTCTACATACGTGTTCAAAAATTCCTCGGAGGTCTCGGGGTCCCTTAGACCTTCCAAGTTCTCCTGAACTTGGGATCCCCGAAGATCCGCACTTTGAAAACCCTCTGGCTCTTGATTGAAATTACGATGCGATGTCCTGCGGAGGGAGTCGCACTCCGTGTGCAACTCGAGCTCCGCGCGAACTTTTCGCGACCGAGGTACGGGAATCCGGGTTGGGTTCCCTCCTGTGCGGCCTGGACCCGTTTCTCTGACGTTTTTTTCCAGTATCCTCCGAACCTTACTACGGAAAGATTCTCGGTCCCGGCAATCCCGACCGGACGAGAATGCCGGAGTAACAGAGAGAAGGCGGGCCACCTCGCTATACGAATAAGAAATCGCTCGAACGATAATAATCACCGACAAGTTCTCAGCACGCAGGAAAAAGTTTATCCTACTAGGTATCATTAGTGCTCCGCCGAGCAAGTGGCGGACAGCTGCGTCAATTAGTCAACTGTTCAGAAATGCTCCCCTGCGGCGGCGGCCGTCATTATACGAGTAGTTTGCTTCTAAGTTTCAGCCCCATTTCGGCACGATTCACGTAATTTTTTTGGTTTACTCCACGTGGCGATGAAAGCTCTCCTCGTTCGGAGAATTGATACGATCACAACCCCGGGCCGTTCTGCGCAAGAGGACCTCTTGGACAGGGCCCTTCTCGAGGCCGAATCTATCCAGTGGTTTATAAAGTACATAGTGTGTATCTGATGTCGAAGATTTCGTCCCGATCCAGCGTCGTCCGCTCCAGCTCGGGCATGGCTCGCAGAAATCCGGAATCATCCCGAACGGTTCGCACACACCACTGCGAGTGGTCATTAATTCATGCGCACTCGGGAGACATCGCGCTCGAGTTGTGCTTGGGGAAGTGGCCACGTTTCTGACTCACGCCAGTCTGTTTGTGCGGTCTGTATCCGTTTCATTAGGCCGACCTCCTCTCGGCAGGCAGGCAGGCAGGCACGCACTCACGTTCGCAGGTGATGCCCACCACCAGACCCAGCAGTCGGGCGAGTCTGATTCCAGCATAATCAAGGCTTCAAGCCCTCGCTTTCCGATATTCCCAAGCTCGGAGAGCCCGCTGTCTCGGAGACCTTGAGCGCTCGAGAACTTTACGATCGGAATGGAAATCGCTCCCCTCCCGGGAAATCGTCCCATCGCGTCAAATTGATGGACATCTGTCATTTTGATCTGGAAGTCTGATTTTGATCGAAAAGGTCTCGCGAGTCGCTCCAATCTAGCTTGGGAAATTGTTCCGCCAGTCCTATTTCCTTCATCGTTCCGACTAGCGTCCGTTTCCAATCATGCGCAGCCGATAGAAAAATTGTCTGTTTTCGACTTTCAGCTGACCCGGTTAGTTTCTATGCTGCCGAGACCCTCACGTCCCGCATGGCCTGAGTCCGCGGCGCTCCTCGTTCGAAAGATTTCTCACGAGCGTTGAGACGGAGCATTGCGTGACAACGCGGCGGAGTCAACGCTATTGCGTCCGAAACCACTGTTTCCCGATTTGAGGCACCCGGCCAGGTACATCTCACGGTCCCCGCGAGCATCCAATGGGACGCGCGTCTCTCGGCTCGCCTGCTTTATCGTTCTCTGCGGTATATGTACTCATCACAAACAGTGGCTCCCGTGCAGCCCTCGATGGCCGGTACGGCCTCTGGTTCCGCCGAGCCGTCAAGTTCCTCTTCCTCTAAGCAGTACCGGAGCCAGCAGACAAACAGCCTGCGCTGCAGTCCTTGTAATCCGCACAAAATCGTATCAAAGAACAGGATTGCTTTGTTTCCTCAATGGAGCCACCGCAAACAGCGTTGCCAAACGCTCAGTCCCCTCGCGGGATCTTCGTGGGAAGGAAACCGCTCACCGACTCGTTTGGGACATTGAATCCACAAATGTGAGCCTCTGAAGTAGAACGAATTTCGAGGAGCGAAGTCGAATCAGGGTATCGGGCCGCTTGATCGCCCGAGTCGGTGATTCTCGTTTTTTCTTGCTACACTGATGGATGCGCGGTATCACAGAAGCTGTTCAAAAATAACTCCATGAGGAAGAGGGACGGAGAAGGAATCAGTCGACTCGAGCTCGACCACAAACTTTTCCATCGCCCCCCAAATAAGCCTACGCGTGGAATTGGAGGCCTCGGCCGGCGTTGCCGTGCGTCGTCGTCGGGTGAGGGAGAGACGTGCGCTAATTTGTCTCTGTCTGGAGGCGAGCCGAAGCCGCGGTTGAATGGTAGCTTCTCAGTCGACCGAGTAACACACGGCCCTGACTGGGATGAACTCGGCCTATGGCTTAGAATTATTGTGATGCTCCGGAAACATGATCACAGAGGCCACGAAGCAGCGATGCGCACGAAGGCGGGTCCTTCGACGTGTTATATGTATGTAGCTGCTGCGGGAAGGAGCGGAGCATCGAAGACTCGACGGAACGATCGACGAGACGATTCACAATTCCGAGAACCCAGAGGCGAGAATATTCATCCCCATTCGAGGGATTTCTGAAGAATCATCTAAATGGGGAATAGTGTTTTCCCTCGCTTGTTATTCGCCCCTGAAGCCGCGCGGTCAAGAATCAGCCCTCCTCGCCGACCTCCGACGACGAGCCCGACGTTGTGAGGACGCGTACAACAAACACGAGCACTCACACCAGCAACGAGAACGGGGACATGCACCGATAGCGGAGACATCGAGGTTCGGCAATCGGTTTTCCCCACGGTCTTCCCGAGCGTCAGCTTTCCGACAGATCCCGCTGCGCGGCAACGGCACAGCGCTGGATATTGAATCCCCGCCGACTGCATTCATCGATGTACGCGCAGCCGGCGGGAGAGCAAGCGTCGATGCGAATTTCTGAATGTCAATAGAGAGATGGCGTTCTGGGGGGCTTCTAGCAGCAGCAGCAGTTCCTTGCTGGGCTACGCTGAAATCGAAGCGAGTGGGAGATCGTGCGGCCGACGACCACCACCGGATCCAAGGCCACAATTACGTTTCGATGCCGTGCGGGCGAGGCGACTAATTATGGTGAGATTCGAATAATTGTTACCACTGAAATATGCCCACTCAGCTTGTCCCTCCGGATGCCTGAGGCGAAGGCCGCGATACAAAAACAGCAGATCCGCCGCAGCCAGCCACCGCGCGGGCAGGCTCGAAACACTTCCCTCACATCCCCGGGGTACGGCGAGCTAATAGCTGGCGGAATATCCGTGAATACGGATTCATCCGTCCGCGCGAGAGAGTTCCCTACCCTCGGATAGCCCTGGCCATAATAGGGCGACGAAAATCGAGTTCAGGTCTCCGAAACTCTGAGTTTGACCTTGGAGCGACTACGTAGAATACGTAGCGGAAGCAATCGAAGAGTAGATACCATGCGATGGGTGAGTGAAGACCGAGTTCCTGTAGATGCGCTACGATGTGGTAGTTCTTCAATCCTTGCTCTTGCAGCTCCATTTGACTCGAGGTAATCATGCTTGGAAAGCCAGCTCCATCAACTTCAGTTCTGAATCAGCGTACCGGACAGGGTGGGGAAGAGATATCTCACCGCGGCGGTTCTTGATCGCCAGCCCTCGTTCCCGTATCCAACTCGATCGAGAATTGGAATCTCCGGAATCTACACGAATCGCTCGAGCATACAGAAGGGGAGCTATGAGTGATCTCACCGTGGCAGATGCTGAAAATGCACGCTTCCGTTCGGGAGTCACAATCAGAAAAACATCATCGGAGTCGTTTCGCGATAAAGAACACAACGCTTCTGTCGCAGAGGGCGCTTCTTGATTCTTCCGTATGTTTCCGTTTCCAGTTTCCGGATGTATTTTTGCGCCCCCAGGCGAGCAGCTTCGAGTCTATTCATCGCCGTTCCAGGATGTTCGAGACGGGCTCCGAGCGTTGGAGGGATGGATCCCATGCCACAGCTCAGCAGCGACTTTTCATAGGCATAAGGCATCATCGAATTATCATGTAAGTTGTCTTGACTAGAGACTCGGAGGTCTCCCTGATTGCTCTCCAAGGTGGGCTTATCAAAGGTTGAGTCGGAAAATGAAGGAGTACATAAAGGTACAACATGTACATAAGTACCTCCGTGAGAACATACGAGACCTGCGCTTCGCAAGGGGTTCTTCTGGCTCGTCACACACCTACAATAATGGTCAGAGGGATATCCTAGACAACATCGACACGGTGCCAATCAATTCACATTCGCCCGCATGGTATCGGGAGCAAGGTTGGTGACAATATTTATACTCGCAATGTCCTGATCGCAGGTTCCGATGAGCCGAAAAAGAAGTTTAGATCAGCTAGAAGCTTTCCGGTTCGAGACCTCCGAAGACTTTTCGAATATCACGGACCCGTACCGGATGGCTTCCGCTCAGTTGAGCTCCCTGAATCTCCGGTGAGCTGGCAAAGTCGAGACCCGCATATAAATGGAACCACCGCGATGCCCATGCGGCGGAAATCTCAGAGTGTCGCGTTCTTCGCACCTAGATGAGACAGCTGGGAGCACACGACCCAATTGAGCCTGCTCCGTGGAATCCTGAAGCGATCTTGCGATGAGATTTTTCCATGGATCACAATATCAATGGACGGGTTCTTTTTAGAATTTCAGAAACCGTCGATAATATCCCCCGTACCCTTCATCAGTTTTCCAGGTTTTCCCTTCTGAGACGATCCGACTCGCCCTCACAGAGTGAAAAAGTGTTCCCGCTTGGTTCGTCGGCTGACTAGTGGACAGCGTGATCCACGATCTCGCAGGAGGAAACGGATAATGAGGGACTATTGGAGCGGTCTCGTCAGCTACACGAGTCGGGCTCGTTAGCTCGGCTCACTTACAGTCACTAAGATCTCAACGATTCATCGTCTCACTTGATCACAGCTGATCCAGCTCTATCTTTCAGAGTCGCTTTGATGGAACGGCGGAAATCCTTGCTGGCGCTGGAGAAGCCCCCTGATCCGACTTCGTCCAGGAAATGAGGGCGGAGAGACACGAACCGAAGGGAAAATATTTCAGGCACAGATTCGGCGGCTCTTCCGATCAGACAAGGAATGTCAATGGCGCGGCGGGCGGAGAGATCCTCAGATGTCCAATATAGGTTGACTACAGTTCACCGCTCGGCGCTATGAGCAGCGGCGCGGCGGTTAAATATCCGTCACCGGCTCGTGGACATCGAGCCCGGGAAGCGGCTCAGATAAAGAGTCCCGCTTCCAAAGAACCTGGCTATCCTCTTATACGATCGAATCCGATAGCTGAGCAGCGGCTTGCTGACGAATCGAATGGAGCGGATTTTTCCCAGCAACTGTTCTGCGGAGGGGGCTGAACTGATTGGTAAAACGCGGAGAGCAGCAAACGGCTGAAGACAATCATAGCGGAAGCGGCTGGTAAACGGCTGGCGAGCCCCCGATACGTACCCGTTATCAGATTCCGTTTTACTCTTGCAAGTGTTCGCCAAGGCGGAAGACTATCGAGCTAATGATAGCTCCAGCAGACTCTGCGACAGGATGCTGGCTCTCGGTGATATACAAACGGCTCCAACCAGACGGAATCAGGACTGTCGCTCCCCGGAAAAGGAGCGGAGTATTTAGTCCACGAGTCAGCTCAGATCGTCCCATGCTTTAAAACAGACCACTATGTTTCTGGTCAAATCCCCTGGTGAGTTAGCGCGTTTGTCACTACTCGTGCAAACGTGCGTTTCACTTCGTGAAATGCCGCAACGAGGAGGCTCGCGCGGGAGGCGGTGCGGGTTCGATCCCTGCTGCCGGAAAAATATTCCTTACGGGAACGCAGGTACTCGGCCTTGATCCTCCTGGGTACAGTTGCTCTATGGATCCGTCCTCGGGAGCATTGTGAATAACAGCAATGTGAATAACAGTACCCGGGACGTTAAACCTTGGCTGTGTGGATCAGCCCGAAAAAGTTTTTGGTCAAATCCCCTACTGGCGTTCGAGTAGTGCGTATGCTCAAGAACTGAATTCCGAGGACCGGAAACCGGTACGGAGTTTCGCGTCGGTACGCGGAGAATGAAACCCGGAATCACAGCTGATGTGCTACGTTCCGTACTAGAAGATGCGGTCATTATGCAGCTTTTTGGTCGCCCACCATGCCGGAGCGTTGAAGAGCGAATGGGCTTGACGCAGGGAAAGGTTTTTTGTAGCGGGACGTGGCCGTCGACACAAGCAAACGCTCCTGGGTCACTCGTCCGCGTCTCTCGTAAACGACCGCCAGAAGTCCCCGCTCCGCACATGTTACCCACCAGAATACAAATGAGGACGCGAACTTACATTGTGTTGTGACACAGGTCCTCGAATTATGGCTACCAGATGTGTAGAGGACTTCGAGTGTTTGGCACGGGAACATAGACGCTCTATGTCGGATTCATCTCGAGGAAGAGTTTCTCCGTTGGAGGGATTTCCTTTTGCTATTCGGGAAATGAAGGAATATATCAGCAACTAATGACAATGCTCTCGCGATTCGCTTCGTCCTGCCGTTGGTCGACTCGCGAGTCAGTGGGAATTATTGTGATCAATGCCGCACTCAAACTCGAAAATTTGGATAGCGAGGCACGGAACGCCCACGTTTGTCCTTCAATCACTCCACAACCGGCGGCGTCAAGGACGAGAACGGCGTCAAATGGAAACCTCAAGTCTCAGGGCGAGGAACTGGGCACCCGAGCCGTGATGGGACGTCGCGCACTTGCTAATGGGTTCCCTGATTGAGATTAGACTCGCGTTGTTGCTCCGCTCGTGTCCGTAGGGACCGTGTCCTTAGTTAGTCGTCGCGACCAAGTGAATTTATGTGCTCAGAATATCTCTGACGCACATTGTTCCGCCGGCTAAGTGGCTGCCAGTGAGACTTGCATGCGAGGAATGAGTAATTCAGCGGAATTCCAGGACGCACTGCGCGAGATTCGTGTCGTATTTCCGTGTTCGCCGTGAAGCCCGGAGCGGGCTCATCGACGAGCTCACGGAACTGTCGGACGAGCTTGGAAGAGTCTTGTTTCTCACTCATTCGTCTGGCGGTACGAACAGTATGCGTATATCCTCTATCGTCGCGCCTTTCTCGTCGGCTTGCGGAAACGGAACGTTCGCGGAGCGGCCGGCGGCGATGGCGTATCCAGAAATCCCGTACTTGAAGTTGACCGCCGTCACGCATCTTCACTATCTGAGTGAGCAGGGATCATTCGCCGATGGTGAGCGGCGAGCGTGTCCCTTCTGACCATTTTGTCGGCGACGATACTTTCGCAATACGAATTCATCGCTACAGAGCTGTCTTTCCTCGGGCCCTCGGCAACGTATGCGGGATCTGACGGAAAATATTCTCGAGTTTATCTCCGGCTGCATATGCGTTGTGCTCGTAGGTATCGATGTACTCACCCCTCGCGCGGAATTCAAGTCTCCCCACCGATCAGGCTCGTAGAGCCTACTAGTCTTGGATGTATGACCCCGTAGGCCAACGGCTGTTTGCTCTCGGATGTAAGCCCCCCCCTGCCCATTCGGGTCGCGCGACCCTCGCATGCCCGAGTTTAAAAATATCTCGCTCTTCCGATCTCGGCTCGCTCGGTGGGCTGCGACAGAATCGGTGGAAAAGTTCGATATCGTTGAATCTCCGTCACGCTGATCACATTCGAATCCTGGGACTCGATTACCTGGCCGAAAAGAACAACGGGCTCCGAATAGCGTAATCAGGCGCCGCCGCGCCGTTGCCACGATGGCCAAGACGGATCTGCGCGGCGCCGGCGGAGCCGATGATAACGTTGGAGAATCCGACTTCCAAAAGGAATTTTCTGATTCGGACTATTCCTGACTCGGAGACTCTTGACATTTGGCCTCCGAGTGGGTGGGCGTGCTCGTCTCTGCAATGGTCTGCACTCCATGTGCCTCGAATATCGACTCGACCACGGTGGATATTCAGGGTTTGGGCTCCGAGGGCCGCGCGGCAGCGCAGACCGAGGGTGCGAATTGTTCTCTCTCAACTCACTGCCTCTCCGATTTTCTGAGCGTAATAATTTTCCTTTACTTTCTACTTTGCGGGGAAATGCTTCCCGATGGCTCTCTGTTTTTAACTTTCGTTTCGAGGTCACTCTGGGAAGGATGGAGGAAAATTTGTTCCCGTTGTAAATTGCTAAATCATCCTCTCGACCGGTGCCGCCTGACCGCTCAGAGAAGAGATCTTGAAGACTTGTTTTCAATGTCGTTTCCCGCCATCGTCGATTCGATCCTTCAACTCGGGAAGCTTTGCTGGCTAAGCTCGTTATGGCCGGCTGGAGAGAAATTCGACGACCTTGGGAGCAGGTTGTCGATGTAGAAACTCTTACAACTGCCAGATCCGGGACCCCGACGATTACAAGCCCTTTCGATGTCCTCGCTCTTCTCTGACCGAATAGTTCTGCTCACTATATAATTGTATTCTGACGGTCACTGTCTGGCTGCCAGGAGGATGTCAATCGGAGGAACCGCCAGCCGAATTCCGATAAAGACTATTGATGTTACTGCGGCCTCACTCCGAGAGCCTTAAAGACGGAAGTTTATTCGCGAAACGTGCTGGACGGCCGCCGCTACGGTAGGAGCGGCGGTCTATATATGCGATACGGGCGTGTTCAGTTCTCAAGCCGTAAATTTCGGCCAGTATTTGTGTGTATGTATATGTACTCCCTACCTCGCTCTCAGTTCTTCGTCCACCGCTCCGTATCGGTGGGACTTCCGCGGAGGGTCAGCTGGTTGACTCCCAGGAGAACTTTCCAAGTTTTGAGCGTGGGCCTTCTGAGTGATGGGCCGGGATCCATTCTGACGGAAATATGCTAAAATCGGTTTCACACTGACGCTTTCAAAATCATGCAGGCCTACCCGAAACGAGCGTGTCTGAACTCCGCGCACACACGCACTGTCATGCTGTGGTATGCGAAGGAGACATAGCAGCTTTGGTGTTCTGAACTTGATCGAAAATGTCTTCCGTCTCTGGCTGTGATGAAGCACGCGATAGTCGCAGCGGAACGAAATGAATTCCAGCCTTTGCAAGAAGGTCCAAAGGAGTCTTCCGTCGCGAGTCTATCCGAAATGGATGTCTCGGCATCCATCGATGAGTTGGGAGCAAGAACTTTACTCAGGGAGCCTCGAGAATTATTCGCTGTTCTCAGACAGGGACATGATGAACACCATTCGACGGGGAAATCTGCCAGACACCCCCTGACCGAGCTGTTTATGGCACTCGAAATCTCCGCAGGGAGGGCGGGTATGCAATCAATCAAAAGGAACAATGAAGAAGAATCCCCCCTAGAGGACGTTCTCCAGTAACTAATAGAGAGTCGACGGAGAATTATGACCTACATACATTCATTCGTAATCGTAAAAACGAAAAATCGAGCTCTCTCTCCACAAAGAGGATTTATCCTATGCTCAGGCCGTCGGACTCAAAATGCGGAGCTACATACATTACATCGTGGCAAGACATTCAGGGAAGCTGTCCGGCAAGAAGAGAGGATTCCCGCTATAGGAAGAAGGACTCGGTCAAGGTGGGTTACCGATACGAAAGGGTGACAGAGATTTCTCCTGGAACGCTCCCATTAAATTCTTCCACGAGGCTGAAATATGTACATATATTCTGGAGCAGGAAGATGATGTCGATGTCTCACTGGGTGGATATTCTCAGCGGGGGGGCGCCCCCGGGATATTATTCCACCGAGCTAATATTGAGCGCGGCAGCAAAGACGAGTCATTCCCGTCACCGAAATTCCGTCTCCTTCTTCCGTCTTCCGAACTCCATCACACTTTTCTCCAAGGTTTCAAGTTCTGAGTATCGGAGGGTTCTTCTGAGGGGAATCCGGAGGGAAGATAATCCGATCGGTATCGAAAGCGGAAGGTCGACTCGGATCTCGGTCCCCGGGGACGTTGCTGAGCTCCTCAATACAGTTCCGTCGAGATCATCGGAAAGTGAGAATAGCGGTTGACGATGCCGCAAGAGTGATCGCGCTAGCAATGGGCCCAGGGACGACCCACGACTCGCCACCATAAGCCACAGTCTCTCGGAGGTCGAGCTGACCTTGAGAAATAATCCTGATCTCAGCGTTCCACTCAACGGATGCTCTTGTCGTCGAAGGATATCACAAGAGCGGAACGCCGAGGATCTCCACTTCGCAGGAGTTCCGAATGAGAAACCGGCACACTTCTTGTCCCAATCGATCAGCGGAAGTGCGCGAGAACAAACGTGATTCTCGTTTGTTAAATAGGGTTTGTGGAACCTTGCGGCTCGCGGAGAGGAACATCCTCGAACGCTTCTAATGGGGTCCCTCGCCCCGCGAGAGGGACTGTTCAGTTCGTGCGCAAACAATGAACAAGTGCCGTTTCGAGCAGTTGGTCTTCGGGGATTAGGGCGACGTCGTTGAAGCAATCTAAGAGGACTTCAGCCGAACAGGTCCCTTGAACAAACAATGGCGTCTGCTCGAGATGCTAGCAGTGGCGACGTTCAAGCGTCCATCAGCCGGAAAGCCGCGTCTAGTTCTCCATGGTGTCCGGCTGCCTCGTCAACGGCACCGACGGGCAGAAGCTGCAGGGAAGACGACGCTGCGCCGACGGCGACCGTTGTGACTGAGTCGGAGCCGCGACGAAAGCAACCGCAGGGCTTGAAATTCTTTTTTGTTCAGAGCAACAATAGAAACCAGATTAGAACTCCATTGATTGTTTTCCTTCCGACGGAGCATAGAAACATCGTATACCCCATTGTCTCACCGGACTTGGCCACTCGCGATGGCAGCGGAAAAGTCGATGCGGTTGAATTGCACTAATAATCCGAGTAATCGGGATTTCACGCTCCGAACGTTCTCGCTTTCGGCCGCTCCCGGCCAGTGTTTTTTTGTTCTCCCTGAACATTTTGCTCTGGACAGCTAAAGCCGATCAAAGAGGCCAGCTCGGCTCACTCGGGCTCGATGAGAGATACACGGATTCGGGGAAGTAGGCCGAGAGTTTCTGCGCACGTTTCGACAGTGCTAGATGGAGGGAAGTGGCCCTCGGGCGGTTTCCGTACGCAGGACATGGGTCCACGCCTCCTCCAATCGAGTCCTTTCGGAAGCATTTGTCAAGTGGACGAGAGGAAATAATACAGCTGGACAGGTCGAATTCCACATCCGACGCGAACGACCTCAGAAGTGTAAAAGAGAGGAAGATGAGACGCTTTGAGTCTTCTGTCTACGAGGTAGCTCCCAATGTTGAATCGAGAAGTGGAAATATTTGCTTTCGCGACAGAACGAACTCCCTTCTCTCCGGGAGCTCCCTCCGGAAAACAATTAGGTACTAGTCTTCTGCGACAATAACCTCAAGTGCTCCACTCACCAATTTATTGAGTTCTGTGGACTGCGAAAGCGGTCTGAATACGCAATCGCTCGGAACTCGACCCAGAGAACGGTTTCGGGTGATGGAAAGCTTCACCTCCGTTCTCGATCCATCGGAGAGATTCTCGATTCTTCTTTGCGCAATCGAATTGCAGATTCCATTCGCTCCGATCAGAAACTTGGAAATTTAGGGCGCTCTCTCTCGAATATGACGCCAACCGAAACAAGGGGAACGTGCAATGCGATTTCCAATCATTGGCAACGAAAAGTAATCTCGAACTGTGGAGACTCGAGAGTAACAACTGAAAGTTGGACCCCGGCTCGCTACGCGGAGGACCGGAACCTCGGTCGGAAGATCGACTTCCAGATGGCGCGGCACGTGCGGACATCGAATGTTAATCAGGAAGAGGATTACCGTGCATTTTGACATTCGGGATTAGCTCCGCCGGGGACTTCTCGCGCTCGTCTCCCGGAACGCCGGTCGCGCTCTGAAGGAATCCTGCACATCATTGCAAGCTCCCACGAATACAGTTCTGTGGGGGAGAAATTAGAGCGTCGCTCCCGTTCCTGGCAGCGACCGCGAAATTTCGAAGGATTCCTGCTTGGAATGGAATTAGGTACTTTGTGTTTTTCCTTCGATTCGTGCTTCATATCCGCTTTGCGCTGATCTCAGAAATCTCGAGTCTGAGGCAGTCGAGGCACTCGGCGTTTCTTGCAGAAGCGATGAGAGAACGCTTTGGAGGAAGAGCGAACGACGGGCGTTCCTCCAATCATTTATTCGGAGCAGAAATGTTGACTCAGGGGAATGACAAGTCTTCGCCGCTTGGAACGCGAGGGAGTTTCTCAGGAAGTCGTTCCGGAAAATGAAGGGGAGCTAAATGTATCCGACTCGCTGTTTGCTCGCAACGGGGAAGATGAACGTATTCAGAGCTCCGGGAGAGTACCTTGGGGAGGGAAGCTCTTCAAGGAGTCCAACAGCAGCGGCTGGCTGCTGACACATCTCCGAGCCTAATTGACAGAGGGAGTTAATTGGTGTCGGATAGTGAATAGATTCCTCCGCCTTGCGTGGTGAGCCTCGACCTCCCAGCGGCATCTTGGGCCAGGGATCCAGAAAACCGTGGATTGCCCCCGGAATGACGAGAAGCACGAGGCGATCTTTTCGTAAATATCAATTTTGGATCCCCGATCGTCCGCCCTACGACTCAATCGGTACAGAGCGAGGTGTGCAAACTGAGAATTGACGTCCCGATACGATAGAATGCGCTTCCGAGGAGCGATGTATCTCTTTCGAGTTTCCGAGGGCTGAGAAATCGAGTTCGACTTCCACAGGCGCAAGTCTTTCAGCGTAACTTTTTTTATGGAGCTTTTTATGTTCCCGTCGTAAGGGAACTATGCACTTCTCCAGCCAGAGAACAATCGTAGGGTCAAGCGAACGTCCAGCTACCGCGGCTTGTGCCTAAGATTGAGAGACACTATGGGAGAGCGGAAAACGATTCACTCGCTTCTCGTACGGAATCGCAGACTTTTACATCAGCTTTGTATTCCAGTCATCCACTCAGTCCCTTCTGCGGTGACAGTAGTATCACCACCACAGCTAGAGGAAGCGATTCAATTTCATAGCAGACTGTGAAATAGATCAAGACTCCCCCCATATGCTCGAATAACATGTGCTCCTACCGATAGTCCCACTGGAAGTGCTCTCCTACGATCGGCGGCCTGCAATGGCAAAAAGTGGCAGGAGGGAGTCGTTCGATGGCGCGAATACACTCGAGAGGAGAAGTTTCGATTTAATTTCCCGGGGATCCGGCGCCAGCTCCCGAGACGAGCGCGGTTAGCCCATCACTATCACAAGCACCTCCATTGCGGCCGCGAGCGCTGACGCCGTCGCGAGATTGGAGTGTTCGCTGATTGAGGAGGGGCGCACCGACTTCCCGATTTAGAATTCAGAACGCTATTTTAGAGCTCCGACTCGCCGCCTGCTCCACAGTCCCTCGTGCAACAGCCGAGCGTCTCGAGCAGGAAAGGATATTTCATCGATGGTTGAGAAGCTCCCAACCTGAATCGATCGCATCAGCGCCACCGTAGGCGCGATCACCGGTTTGAAATCCTCTGAGTTCGCTATACCTCATAAGCTTAGTATCGAACTTAGTTTCAGATCTTTTCTCTGAAGTCTCTCAGGATAGTGGTTCCCCGAGAAGGAGGAGCTCCTCGATCGAATCTAGTTTTGTCTAGATCTGGCGATGAGTTGGAGTACCTCGTGAGGAATTTCTCAAGAATCTCGAGCGAGTTCCGGATCATATCAATTATCATCGTCGTCAGAAGTCTCCTTGTCAGTCTCACAAGGTCTTCGAGCATGTAATCGTGGGATAATAATTGATTATATACGATGGGGGGACGTTGCTGCAATTCGTGATGCTAAGGACGATGTCGGCAACTTCTCCTGCTGTCCATACTCTCGATGAGAAAGAAACAGTCGATGAGAGCAGTGGTCCAGCATTCAGGCTCGTTCGGGTCTTCCCCTCAGCGATGCGTGTAGGTGTATTTGCGCTATCTCCCGAGTGAGAACTTGCCTCCGATAAGCTCGAAATAATCATTCCTAAATCTGCTGTGGGGGGAATCGATCACGCCCTTCCACTCATTACCGGGTGTACTATCCTCCACAATTCCGGGTTTCAGTACGTGCTACGACCGCGATAGCAAGGGTTGCTCCAGTCTCTCTCGATCCTGCTTCCTGATCATACAGCACACAGAGCATTGGCAGAAAAGTTTCCGGTGGGTTGCCCGGGACGATGGAGGCGAAAGTGCTCTCATCCGGCGCTTGTGACTGCGCTTGCTAGCATATAGGAGGAGGAGTCGGAGGAGGTGGGAGACACCTCCGTCCTCTTGAACAAGGGGCAACGTAGTCTGTTCGCAGCCTATCTACCGTAGACCCTGGAAGAATAATTCGTCTGATTGTCGGACTAAGTATTTACCGAGATACTCCTGAGAGGTCAAGCCCGCGACCCTTCATCCGCGCCTGAACATAAGGAGCCTCGAGTGACGACACAGAGGACTTGGAATTGGTGTTTCGTCATAAGAGCGGTCGAACTCTCGCATGATCATATTCTCTCTTTGGCATAGGCACGAGGTTTCATCATGGTGTCACCTTCTATCGGATCCTTCGTCAGCATCTCGAGCTTCCAGTGAATATACGCACGAGCGAGGCTGCTATTTCCGGCGATGGAGCATATGACGCGACCGAATCGGATGGAGCAGCTCTTTCTTCGAATTATCTAATCATCGCCCCATCGACTCGGATCGGAGAGGACTCATTCATTGGTCTCGCAGAATTATTGGAGGGGGGGGTATTCTCCCTTGGGACGGACATGCGACCGCGGACTCCGGGAACTCTTGACTGCAGTCAGAATCCTCATGTGTTGTTTTGTGACTCCAACATCAGAGTCTCTTGTTTTTGTACGGCGAGTCTCCGGGGAGCTCCGAGTCTCACGACGCAGAGAATCGTGTCTAGGCCACGATGTCTAGGCCTGCTCGAATCGCTTCTGACTGAGAGTACACATCGATACATAGGCAGTAAGGCACTTTATTCGGCTGGCCTCGGGCGGAAATGCATTTAAAGCTTCTTGCGAGTGAAGATCAACGAGCTCAGTGTTTGCATGGGGAGAAGGCGATGAGAAAGATCGACGCGTGGAATGTCGAGACCGGCGAAAACGGCGGTAAATTTACGTACTCCTGTAGGAGGGTTTATCCTGCTTCGGAGAGTTTTCTCTTCAGAATCCATCGAGCTTGTTTCCGATATTTCCTGAGCACCGACGTGTCACCCGTCGCTCCGCGGGATCATCGACGGAGCCGCAAGAGTGTCATCAGTTGACATATTTACATTTAAGGCGGATCGCGTTCCGCTCAATCGCGGAAGTCTGCTCCATCGTCCGTTCGAGATTGATTGCTTACCACCGGCTTATCTCGGGGGCTTAACCGGATGCGTCGCAGATCGGAGCGTCAGAACGAGGTTTCCAGTCCACCTGGCTCGACGGGCTGCGCTCAGGAACGTCCAGAGCGGTCATCGCGTGGCTACAGCTTGCGCTTGTGGGGAGTAGAGCACAGGGTCGGCGATCGATGCATCTGTGATGAAGTGCCACGTGCCACCCTCCGTCTTATCTAACCCACTGCCACCAAAATTTTTGCGAACTCAATCCCGCTATTCCGATCGTTTTCCCAGAAGACACGGTGCGGTCAAATGCAGATCATTTATTGAAGCAAAATAACATTACTAAGCTATGAACTCGTAACTCCAACAACGGCTTTGGTCGCCGGGCGCATCGCCCCCTGTACCAGCCAAACCTTCTCGTCTGTCCCTCTCCCTCTGATCGCCTTTCTCACAGCAATCCGTCTGTTTCCCTCTGGTCACGGATCGTGACGATCAGTTGTCGAAACGTCTCCCGCAAAACAAAGTCCCGCACTCTTCAATGCCGAATAATAGAGGACGTGCTCCGTGCTCCCACGATCCAACTAATGACGCAGTTAATTTCCACAAGCCGAGCAATTGTTTCCCTATCTCTGCATACGGAAGGCTCTGTTCCGCCTTGGATCGAGGCGAGGATCGCCACAGAAGCGAACGCTTTCTCCGACAGCGCAAAGCAAAGTCAACAAAGTTGAAAAGCAGTACAGGAACGGTCGATACGAAAACTCTCATTCCCAATTCAACTTTTTCTCTGTGTGGGATATATGAATTCCATTTACAGAGGCGGCTCTAGACTACCTTTCTCTCTATGAGTACTGCTCGGTATGAATTCTGAGTATGTACTGAGTAGACGGGTGTATGTATAAGTACCTCTAGTGTTGACAACGGGGGTTTTTACAATCATAGGTAGCCAGGAAGGCATCGGATGCATCAGACCCGGCTCGATTATCGGCCACGAATCGTCGGAAACTCCAGCCAAGGCGAGGAGCGAGGATCCAAAATATCCTTCTCATTGGAGTCAACCGAACAAGCTCGATTGTGTTCCGAAACGGTTATGCTGCCTTATCGAGGAGATCGAAGAGCCTCGACGAGATATTTCGACTGACATGAGTCTGGTTCGAATTCGGCTCATCTCTCTTGCTGTGCATAGAACCTCAAAGTTTGGATGGTCAACCAATCAGCTCGACGAAGTTCTAAGTCTCTAATTCTTTCCCTGGGCTTACTCGGTGAAAATGTTTGACACTCGACGGACAGCACTCTACATGAACTCGGTGTTCGCTGCATCAACACGTTCAGGAGCTTTTCCTTCCTTTCACGTAGCTCAAAATATGATTCTCAACGATGGGGTATACCTCGATATCTACTCGAATACTCGGCTTCTCCGCCATCTCTTGAAAGTTTTTCCAACTTTGGCTAGTTTCGACGCGAGGCCTTGTCTCAGGATTATTTGATAATAATTACATGGCTATCCGTTTGCATGCAGAGTATTGAGAAGGTATTGGACCAGGTGGAGGATTCGAATTATTTATCGATTCGGATAAATTGGTCGTGCAAGTGGAACCGAGGGGGAACGCCCGCTCATGTGAAGGAACCGGAGGGTATTGGGAATTCTCGGTTACCACGAAGGGTGAGTCTCTCTCTCTCTTCCAACATGGGGACCCGGCTGTGTAGCCGGCGGCAGAACAAGGTGGATGATGAAAAGAAGGGCCTTCGTTGGCTTCTTGACCGTAGAGCAGCCACGAGCCCCGGATCATGATATAAATCATGGGATATACCGCGAGGCAACCTTAATACGCCGAATATTCGCGCGATTCCCGTATCCATATTTGTATCACATTGCAGCTAGAGCTTGGCCGTGTTGCATCCTCAAATGCAAGGTTGGCCATATTTGTTTCTCTGAGAGAGGAGAAAGAACAGAAACAACTTCGCTCTCGATTCGGATTCTTGTCATCGTACGTATTCTCAACAGAAGACACTCATTCGTACTGCACTAAATCCGGCAAAATGCAACACACCGTTCCATTCATTAGATCACTTTTAGGCGATTTCATTTGGCATCTGTGCAACCGTCTCTTTGAGGTTGGGCATCGATCGAGTCGCGATTTCCTCGGTATTCGTTCAGCTAGAATTCCGTTCGGAACTGTTCCGGAGATCCCCATCGGATAGGAACGGGCTTCTTCCCGGAAGAGGACTCGACTGTTCTCGGCTCGACTCCTCTTTTTCATATTAGAGAGGAGTGCAACGAAGACATATTCCGAATAGATGCGCAGCTTCAAATGGCTCCGCAGAGCTCGTGAACTTTGAGACGGAGTGCGGGGACGGTGCTTTCGTTTCATTCTCCTCCGAGTTCTTTTTGAGTTCAACTTTTTCTCGGTGTTTGCGCCTCCTTCCTCCAACCCTAGTTTGAGAAGCTCCACGAAAATCCCCGTTGTGTTTTCTGTCGTCTGTTTTTCACCTTTCCGCCTGGTTTTGGCGTAATAACAAGGAGAACTTCACCCGCCATCCTGCGGGAGAGCGGCCTAGGAAACGGTACAATCGTCATTAGTCTTCACTTTGTTCTTTTTACTCGTCCGACGAATCAGCGACCTTGATCTGGGCTTGGACTTAAGCGCCGAACAATTCTGCAGGGCGGACGGTGGTTCCTGCAACGAATAACAAGCTCCGATTCAGTTCGAGAAAGTCTCGGACATGGTCGTTTCAACGAATGCCTTCACCACCGCCGCCGGCGAAACTCGCACTTCGAGGCCGTCCGTAGAGGATTTGAGCCTATGCGCTATATCGGTGGACGGGACAAGCAGCGAATTCTTGCGAGCTCTAAAGATTATTCTGTTCGGGAAGTGTGCATGCAAGCCGCGCTGGAAAAGTCGGGAAGTCGCGGAGCTGTTGGAGTTGTTCCCGTTCGAATGGAGCTCGTTCGCCGGGGAAATGTGGACAGGAGGACTGACGCACCCGCTCGACGACAGCTTTGCATAAGTGAACCCCCAAACTCCGCAGCGAAGTGGCATATCACCGTCGGAAGAGAATGACACGGAATGTTGCTCCTCTGTCAACGTGGCAGCGAGCAGCCCAGCTTCGGGCAAGTTAACTCACCGTGGGAAGCTGCTCTTTGGGGCTGCTGAATCTTTTCGGTAGATGTACCGAGGATCTCCTTCGGAGCTGCGGGGTCGTAGGGACGCTCTCTACCAAGGTCTTGAGCTGAATCCCAGACAGAGGGATAAACGAGCGGAACACCTCCTGCACGTTGTTCCCTGGAATAAGCACACGCGACCTCAGTTGACAGTACATTCAGCTCAATTTCCAATCCTCGATTGCTTACCACGGTCGGAGAACGTTCGGGGGGATCTTCATGATCCGATCCCGAGAGGAGGAAAGGGAGAGAGAGAGCATTAGACTGCTCTCCTCCACTACGCTTGGATACTTCAGGCTCTCGACTCTGCCGGCCGCGCACAACGTGTTCCTTTGCTTGCAAATCGCGGTGATTTTCTCCCCGTCGGAGACAACGGCTCGCGGATTCTTCGGGATCATCGAAGGGTGACACGCCCCGTCGCAGGATAGGGCAGGAAAGGACTTTTGCGGGGACACTGTTATGTTGCTTGTGGCTCTTTCGCCAAGCATCGTCTGATTATTCACTTAGTCAAGGTCGCAAGAATTCCGCAGCAAGAGGACCCGACGGGGGCCGTGCAAACTTCCGCCGGAATCCGGAATTGAACATGTACTTTGTAGCTTCTTGGGAACAACTATTAGCCGTCTAGACGCAAGGTGAATGAATTCGGAGGAGCAACGCGGATAAGGACGACTCCGCAGAAGGCATGGAGCTCCTCCTGTAGGGAGCTCACTTCGTATGACATTTCACGAGGCGTAGTGTCCGACCGCCGACCTTGACCGGCGGCCGGCCTGCGTCGCGGAATCCAAAAACTCTAGACCTCCGCCGCATAGTTCAGAAGGAGGAGAATGCACCAGAACAATTGCGGGTCGAGACCCTCATCCAGAAAGTTCCCCTCGTTACATTTGGGGTCATTTTTAGAGACGTGCGGCGTCCGATTCGCGACGCGGGCCTTCGTAGAATCCCGGGATACTGTCTGGATTCCCGCATACATTTCCTGACTGGAGAATGATCTTCTCTCCCCAGCCGCCGTTCATCGCACTGTTGAGTTCGGACTTCGGCTGGTAGCCAGTCGCCCGAAAATCGCTGACTTATAGCGTCGAGGGGAGAGGAACGTCCGTCGCTAGTCACGTCCGTCTTCCGTGTGTCCGCAACACGGCCTCGTTAAGAGCCTCGATTGGCCGTGAGAGAGGAAAGCGGCGGAAAAACGAGAAACAACTCACCGTCCTTGGCAGAGCACTCCACGAGCTTCGTCTTCAATCGAGGGAGTTCGCAGTACAGCCACTCGCTGACGTCCTGTTTGCTGACTTCGCGACGCAGCTCTGGGGTATCGTTCTTGTTACCACAAACCACAATCGGAAGATCCTGATGGTAGAAGTGAGACGTTTTATTACGCACAATTCGAGCTTTATCCAGTATGTGATTATTATAAGTCTCGGGATTCTCCCGCTTAGCTCCCCGGAGGAAAGATCCGAAAGGGATCCGCGAGCATCGACGTCCGCTCACAGGCCTGCCGGTGGCTTGCGGGCCCCTCCTTCGGCATTCAGATACGCTCTGTTTTCGCACAAAGCCTGTGACTTTATCCTCGGTAACGACTCCCTCCGGGTAAATCCAGAGAGTTCGAGAGGAATTTTGCGAATGAAGCATTTCCATCTCGAGTTGGAGTTTCGCCTCTCCGAATATTTCTCCTCTGGAGGCATGCACCGTACCCATCAATAAGCAACTCGCAGCTTTTTCGCAAGGAGCGTAGCGACGCGCCCTCGCACCTTCCCACAGCTTGCAATGGACGCATTCTAGGCACTCAACGAATTCCGAGAAACGATTCATGAAAAATTAGTGTCCTCGCAACGCGATTCTGCGCCTCTTACTCCTACTTCTTGCCGGACAGGTAATCTTCGCCCTCCGAGGCTTCGGAGTGCGCTGTTCGAAACGCTCTTCGACTAGCGATCGATCAGAGCGAAGTCCATGTCTGTCACGTCATCGCATTATGCATGCCGTAGAGACCAGCCCCGAGACGCGAACTATACGAGACCTGGCAACTTCCCGAGGCTCACGATCCCGTACCTGGTATTCGGGTTTGCCCTCCCGGATTTCTTCGAACGATTGCTTGAGCATATCAAAAGAGTTGGGATCATCGATGGCGTACACCAGCAGGAACGCCTGACCGTTCGCGATCGACAGCCGGCGCATCGCTGGAAACTGATTGTCTCCAGCAGTGTCGAGGAAGTCAACCTGGAACAGGACAGATAGGTATGTAGACGAATCGCTGCATGCCTTGCCCAAAGCTCGGTATCGATCGGATCTATTCTCCATGCTGAATGTTCTCTGATTCGACTCGTGTCGAGACGCATCCCATCACGACGATGCTCGGTACGGGTATCATGCGGGGGAGGGGACGTTTGCCCGCGATTGAACAAACCGAATGTTGGGGGAGGGGGGGAATTATCTTCGCATTTCACGCTTTCTTACCTTCAAAGTGACGCTTTCGAGGTTGAATTCTTTAAAAAACATATCTTCGACCGTCGGTCGATACTTGTCCAGAAATGTGTTGAAGAGGAATTTCCGCAAGAGGCAACTCTTGCCTACCTTCGGCCCACCCAGAATGACCAGCCTCACGCGCTGCTCGTTCTCGTCCAAAGGCATTGCGGGCATCGCCAGGGACTAGAAAAAGACAAATATTTTAAGAGCTTTCCCAGGAGGCGCGGCTCTCACGCTCCCGATCTTGGGGGCTCGGGAAAATGGTTCGAGGATGATCGTTCCTGCTGCTAGAGGGTGTCTCTACCGTGTCTTCGGCCTCATACAGTTTCTGATCAGGCCCTGCAGCCGAAACCACCGAGAAGGAATAGCTCAGGAAGAGGTCGAGTATCCTCCAATCGACATAAGAATGTCAAATATGTGAATTAAGAGAGCGGTGATCCGCATGGGGATCGGGTCTGTGGTCGGAGAATTGGGAGTCTCCGGGACTTCGAGGCGGGAGATTGCTTGGAACTGAAAGATGTGCCAGAATCTGGACTTTTCAGAATGGCGTCAGATGCCATTGCTTCGAGATCGCTGAGGTGCGCCGAAATTGCCGAGCTCGTCAAAAGTCCCTGTCAGTGTCAGGAGTAGAACGCTCATCGGTTTCCGTCGAGGGCTATTCAAGATGAACTACCTTCCATGAAGGTGGTGCATTCGCGAGTCGAGCTCGATAACTAGTTTCAGAGACCATTCTCTGTACCTGAGCCGTAGAAGCACGGGTCGGGTCATCTCTCGGCGTGTTTTCCGCGAACCTCGGTAGCCTTCCCGCAGACTATCATATAGTTAGTATATCGAGCCGATCAGAACGTTCTCAACAAGAATGCGAGATTCCGCTTCTTATATGGTCCCTCTACGCCTACAAGAGCAATAATTGTCTCCGCGATCAACAGCATGGTATTGTTTTCCGACGTTCGTTCTCGCATGAGCGATGAACATCCCTCGATCTCAATCGATGCAGCCGTTGCGACGAATTGAGATAACAGCTCCACATCTTTCGGGGGAGAGAAGGCCGCGTTTCTCTGGGCACCCTGTAAATAATACATGACCGCTCGATTTTCTCATTGATCATCAGCGGATAAAGTTGCTGTCAGATCGGTTAGACCCCGCCGGCTGGAACCGACGAGGGCTATCGGCCCACCCGGAACGCAAGCCTCTCGCCGCGTCCATCTGGGCCGGAGCTCTTCTCGTGAGCAGAGAAATCTCCGCGGATATTGCGATGTCGGCTTCGATACGCTTAACTTTCATTGCTTCCGCGTATAAAACGGGGCGTCCACATTAATGTGGTTGGCGGCTTCGTTCGCCGGATTCCGAAATTCTCGATGCCCTCGTCAAAGTTCGTCTGTGCAGCGACGCATGTCGAGATGAATGCCGACCGTAATGGAGGATCGTTCTGCTTGCTTCCCTCTCGAGTAGCGAAGCTAGGGAAGCGCTCGATGCTTCCCACCTCGGCGAGTCGCTTACGGAATCAAGTCTCGCTTGTTGAATAGCGAGTCTGAGAGATCACCCGGAACCGATCGAGGCCGAAGAGCAACGTAGCGCCGAGTTTTCGGGCTCTCGGAGCTTTCGCTTTCCCTACGCCCATCGTGCAACGTTCCCAGACAGAAATGGTGGCGAGCGGAAGTTTCGAGCGGGCTCGTCAGGCATAGCGATGCCTATTGTAGTTTCGCTTGACGAGGGATTATGCCTCAAGGACCCGCTTCTAATGCGGAAATCGGAATGGGGAGAGCTGAAGAATTCACCTAATGAGGGCGGCGCGAGCTCGTCTGAGCGATCGGGCTTCCAGCCAAGGTTTCGGTCGAACTCCGCCGTAGACGCCATGAGGAGGCATTGGACCCTTCCGAGCCTGCGATGCCCGCGCGCCTGCAACCTAGGTCCACTCCTCGTCAATGTTGCCCGGCGTGGGCCGGAACCAGGCCGGCTTTCCCATGGACATGCACACGGATCAGCTGCTCCAAACCAGATTCGAATATTTGAATATCGAGGTAATCCTCGAACGGGGCTCCAAGAAATATCCCTCAACGGAGGTCCGGAGATTCCATTTTTCTTCCTCCCGCAGTAGGTGTTTGCAGAGGAGAGGAGCATCTCATGGTCCAGACAGGACATAAAGATATCAGACTGCATCAACCATATACGCAGCCGTAAAACGAGGAGAACGTCGAGCTAGCGCGCGTACTCCCCGGTGAGAAAATGCACATCTCCGCAACGTAGCCGTTCAAACGGGAGTTGGCCAGGCGTGGATCGCGATGGCCGACAGACTATGCAGGTACCGAACTCGATTCACCGAGTCTGGAGACCGGGTCCATGCGCGAGAAGCCCCCGCGTCGACATCCGGGACATTGAAGTTTAGCTTTGTGGTTCAGCCCGGAGAGAGTAATATGGAATGGATCCGTATCAGTACGGTTCCGTCCGTGGCAACGCGGAGAGCTTTTGAGGTCGCGGGTCAGACCCCACTAACTTCAGCCACGGAGCCCGCCGCGTGTGAGCAATTGCCGAGGGGGTCCCTTGACCCCATATCCGAAATGCAGAGCCATCGTGAAACTGAGGCAACCGCTACCTCGTGGAACCGAAATCGTACACCTACGAGCAGAGGTCTCTCTCGAGCGAATTCACCACGATCGCGATCCCAGCTGCCAGATGTGCATCGCGCTGCCTCCTTTTTTCTTTGAGAAGATTACCGTTGCGGAAACGCGGTTTGAGCGGAAGCCTCGCAACGACCCTGCGGTACTGCGATCGACTTCCCTGAGGAAAATGATCCGGCGAGACCAAGTCTTCGTTGCGGCGAGATTTGACCCTTCTCCCCCACCCGAGTTTAAATAGCGACTTCGGGAAGCTGGAGGGAAACTCGAGCGGTTCAACAGCAGTCTCCGCGAACTCCTCTCTGACACAATAAGGAATTTTCCACGGCCTCAGCTTCGTATCAGAGTAGCCCAAATTAAAAAGAATTACGCGATCCCCGGCGAAGGAGGCCGGAAGAACTTCGTAGCTACAGGATCCCGCCTTGTCAGTCGACTCCTGTCAGCTCAGTTATACAAAAGGGACACTTTACACTCTCGATTGGATGGATCCGGGGTCCGAAGCTAATCCCGATGATTGATCCTCGGAAGCATCGCAAAAGCGCCTCGAAGACTGTCACAGGTCACAGGGAGCTCAGTCGGAAATCTTCATGGGTTCGTCGTATGATGAGATTTCAGCTCGCACGACGACGATCGCCCCTACGAAAGAGCTCTTACTTAGTCGCAAACCGGTGAGTACCCGAAACTTTTGCCGAAATTACAGAGTTGCTCAGAGAATCTTTGCAGCTTGTTCACAAAGTCCGCACTGCGATTCAAGAAGTCACGCGGCGCCCAGGCTATACATAGTTCTAGCAGTGAGTACGTGCCCCTGTACTTGGTCGCGGAAAGAATCAAATGTCCCACAAAGGGAATTGCTGAGAAACAGCGACATTTCTACCGTGGACTAAGGATGTTCGCGCACTTCAAGACGCAAGTTTTCCACTACGCGATTTCGTTCGCGCTCGAAGTCGGCTGAACAATTTGAAAGTACGACTGACGATACAACACCCCGAGAAACTTCACAATCGACAGCAAGGAACGAAGCCTCCCACAATCACGCCGATTCAATATCCCTTGTGTGCGGTTGACAGATTCTGTTTATGATGCTTTTAGACTGCCGAGGCGGGATGTTTGTTCTAGCTTATAAGTTTTCCTGACCGATTGTCTTCCTCTTCGCCATTAAGATTTTTTTTTCAGATCATGAGGGGCGGGAAACTTCGACTGGCCAGAAGTTATCACCCGCCCTCTCTCAGGGAGACCGTCCCCTTACGTGGGTTGGAACTCGACAAGAGTCTCCCCCGTGGGGAGCCTTTGCCGAGATATCCGCTCAGGATGTTCCATGGCTTTCTGTCAGTTGGGCAAGACTCTCACCGTCCGACCTAGCTGAGCAAAGAGTGATCCGGCTTGCTTTATCGCCGGAAAACCGCGTGAACCGATCCTGTCATCACATAGGTCGGTTGTATGGAGTGCTCGTCGTTCGATGAAAGACCGGCCGCCGCGAATGTGGGATGACACCGGATCTCTCGTTCAAGGACAATCCTCGGTAGTCGCTGAGCGAGCCCGGTATCGGAGGCCCCTGTTGTTTTGTGATCGCGCACCACCTGCGACCGTACTCGCCCGCATCGATCGAGTCGCGTTTGGCGAGGTTTTCGGAAAGTTTCCGTGATTGGACAGACACGCAAGTTTTTCGGAAAATAGAAGACGCATCGCCGACAGCGAGACCCGCAGAGATATCGACGAATAGCCTCGGCTGATCTCGACTTCCTCGATGGAATCATCCGGAGCACATTTCCGGTTCGTAGAAACGAGCCTCATGAGTTGGGCACTACTCGTTTCGATCCGATGCTCGTCCCGAATGAAATAATGGCACAACAGCAGCTCATCGCGGATAACTCTAAGCTTCTTGATTCTATTTCCTCCTGGCATTCGAAGCGGGAAGTAACGGTTCGAGAGCTGCGGGAGGAGCCACCAAACGACCGCGGGGAGTCACGGTCTCTGACTTTGGAAAGCCACTTCCTGATGCTCGGTAATCCCATCCAAGGTCTGACAAACTTCTTGATCCACCGAGTAGCAGCAGAGTATCCTCTCTGGTATTCCGACCGCGCGACAGAAAGAGCAATATTTGTACGCTAATACACATAGGCGAAGAAGCTGCGACGCTCTCTCCGCCATCGGCTTCCGACTCAAAGAAGATGGAAGCTGTGAAGGCATTGTTCCGTCGGAGATTTTTTTCGCCTAAATCAAGCCGCGCGAGAAGCCCCGCTGAATGCATTATTTGTCCCGTTCGCTGGTCCGTTCGCGGGCGGACCGCAGTCCGGCGCTCGTTTGGCTCGCCTTCGATATCATCGAAGGCGTTCCCTCACAGAAATACACGAGATGTCCCCTGCGTATCTGGACTCTAGCGTGACAGGACGGGAAGAATAGCGGCGATCACGATTTCGGGATCTCACCACCGCACCAGGTTTCTTCCGTTAAACCAGAGGGGCATTTGATCTGCCGTGTCCGCTAGACGGAAGAGACGGAACTGCACGTAATTTTTATCCATCATCATATCTCGGTAAATAAAGGAAAAACTAAATTTTCCTCGACGCAGCACCGCGTGCACCACCTAGCCGCAAAGGACAGATCTCACCCCGTTGTCCTGGTAACTGGGCGAAAGTCGCACTGCAGTCGATCTCGATTCTCCCACGACACCCTTCTGCGGGGACCGTATTCCCTTCAAACCCGCCATCCGCGAACCCACCTAATCTCTGAGCGGGAGCTGTCACCGGTCACGCCAGCCGAAAGTGTCTCATCGTACCTTGCACGTTGAAAGAGGATGAGTCGAAACAGTCAGGAAAGGTCGCTTTATATCCTTTGGTTCCAGAAATTCACATTTTGGATGAAGGTAAATTGAGGTGAACGAGGAGTTGGATTAGAGTCCGGAGAGTGACCGGGCACCGACACCATTCGATTACTCGACCGACGGGCTCTGGGTTATTTTTTGGTTTGTGCGAGCTCCTTGAAGCCATCGGCCTCTCCTTCGCCCTCGCCCTCGCCGAAAAGGAGAGTGCACTCCTTCCCCAGTCGTTCCCGCATGAGCCTTTGGAGCCCCGCAGTCTGACGAGCCCGGACACATCCTGAATACCGCAAAGAGCGTTCTGACGAACAATGATTGGATTCTAGTGAAAGTCTTTCCGATTCTGGTGATCCAACGCTTAGCCCCAATCGCACCGTCGGATATCCGGGCCCCCATTGTCGGAAATGATGGCAGGGAGCTAATATCCAGCGGAACTCCGCCGCTGCAAGTCGAAGACTTGTCCAAAATGCTCCTGCACCAGCTCGAGGCAGGGTGCTTCCCTGTCAATTATCCTCCGGGAAAATCGTTCCACCCAAATCGTCCAATGATCCGGCTGAGCAGAATCCCCCGCTCGACTCCATGTATTCTCTCACATACATCCCGCTTTTATTACTCCTTCGAGACTCGCTAACTTTCGTCGAGCACCTTCTTCCTTCGCAGAAAACACTCTCGAGCGGGCTTGGCGGGCTCGTGGATTAAGTCTCCGGCAGTTAAGCGAAACATATTTTCTTGAATCCAGCAAGGAACAATCCCCTAGACCTTGAATTGCGGTGTCTCTAATTCATTAGTCTTCACTCACTTACTTCCACTCGAGAATTCGAGCTCGGAAATCTCAGTTCGAGAAGGAACTCTTTCTTGGTGCAAGTCGAAATAATTCTCCGGCAGGAATATGCCGCGAACCCAGAATTTGCTTCATTGTTCTACCACATTATAAAAGAAACTAATGAAGCGTTCGACATGGAGCGTTTCCAAGGTCGTTCTCGTTCAACAATCGTGCCAGCGAGACGGACATCTTTTTGCTAGAGAGCTCGTTCCGTTCCGCGCTGACGCGTTCGTTTTTCCTTCACTTGCTCCACATCGCTCCGAGCGAAAGACAATCCGGAAACGAGAATCATCAGCGACGCATTCGCTGAGCTCCGGCCGTGAGTGAATTTTTTTTTTCGCACGACGTGATGACACCCTCGTTTGCAACGAAGACCACCCAGAGGAACATCGCCGACAATGCACAACGTTATTCAGGAACGAGGCTAGAGAGGAGTTCACTCTGTTGAGCTAATTCTTGATTGCGTCGCCGGCCACGGGAGCTCTACAAGTTCCACTTGCGCCGGACCCGGAACGAAGGCTCACTCAGAGTGACACTTGGAAATGAATCGATTTTGTGCGAGTGGGCCACAGCAGACTGTTCTCGACAGTTGTTTCTTGCAACGACGACGATCGAATGCTGCTCGCAGCTCTTCGCGAAACGAGGATCTCGCAATCCGAGGGCTCATTCCTTGATTACTGTAGTTCAGCGCGACTAGGCGCCTAGTGGTGTGGGCCTGCTTGGTGATGTTGCTCTCGACACACGGAGTTGTCGGCACAAACGCCATCATCGACGACTATCTATCCATCGATACATTGGACTTTTATGGAGAACGAGCCTGACCGTTCTGCATCGACGAGCCAGTTCCGCACCATTGGAAGTAAAAAACGCAGATTGAGTACGGCGGAGGAAGAAGAACATTCAAAGAATTTCCTTCATCCGAGGAGATACCGTGCCCGCACGGGGCGGATAAGCGCTGTATACTTCGCTGGGTGCTCGAGAGACGATCGTCCACACAGAGCCACTGGCAGCAAGTTTATATCCGTATGCTGTGCGTGTACCGTGAGTCTCAGTCAATCAGAGCTGTCGATTCACTGCATCAGGAGAATTACTGGTCGTGTCCCTTTGGAAATCGGCGGTGTCGCCCCGACTTTCACCGAGTCGCTGAACGTCTCCACTGGGTTGGGTATATACATATGTACGTCGTCGTCGTCGTTGGCCTCGTCGTGCTCGTCTGTTCGTTAGCCCTGGAGCCCCAACTTGTCGACCGACGTTTGCTTCAGCACTTCTGGATTTATTTCCTGCGAGATTGTTGTCGGAGGATGTTGCCGGGCACTCTGGATCCGTGTTGACCCTGGCGTATTCTCATCGCGTAGCTCAAAGCTGCTCGAACGTGGCGCGAACTTGTAATTTCCATGTTGTCCTATTCGCGAGAGTCGCAGTAAACAGCTCGCAGCCGAGGGGGAATCTTCGTTCGAGACGTCAACATTCTCGTCCTCGTCAACATTCGTGTTCAATATCGAATCATATCTCGGTTTCGAATCGAAATTGTGAAGTCTGCGGAGGAATGCCGTAGTGGAAAAGCCGACCCGGCGGTTGCGCGTTTGCCGCAAATCCCAGATCCGGCGCATGCCATTGTTCGATTGAATCGTGATCCGGCAAGATATTCAGGGCGATGAATCGCTGTCATCCGGACACGCTGCTGGGTCAATGGTTCGCTCACTGTTCATAAGCACAGGACTCTATGTACGATCGTCACGTCTCGCGTGCTTCGCAGTTATCACTGTCGTAACGGTTGCGTAGAAGAAGAACTCGGGACGTACATACATAATGCGTGTTCCCGAGCGGGCCCAGAGGGGGATGACTAATCTCCGAACACATCGCTGAGACTTCCCTCGATTTCGTGATTGTGAAGGAATTTTCTCCTTAAACCAGCGCGGTTCGATGTGTTTGTTGTTGCTTCTTTCGACGAAGACCTTTCGCCATTTCTTTTCCGAATAGCACAATGCGAACCAAGAGCTGATGGAAAACAAAATCCTTGTGGGAAGGGATAATGGGACGAAATTGTGCACGAATGGCGAACATGAAGCCACAGCGATGAGAACATCGAGCGCTGCTCAGGCGGGAGTTGAAATCAGGCATTCACTTCCTCCCCCGGACGTCTTGCGCGTCGACCTGAAGATTGTTATGGAAGGAGGAGTCGTCGGCTTCTGAGCTGCAGGCCGGCACGTGTCGCGCTAAACCCCCATCCGATTTCCGAGGTTCGGCTGCAGTCTCTCCGAGCACAGTCGATGTTGACGGGAATCCACTCGCTTCAAGGGTAAGCTCATGACCTTTCCGGAAATTCCATCATTTCCCAGTTTCCCACGGTGAGTTTTCATCTCTTGCCAGGAGACGAGGAGGCAGCCACGGTTGCTGCTGCTGCTGCAGCCGTTAGTCAGCCACCGCTCCATGAAGCAACCAATGCAGCAGACTGCATTACGAAAACCGAGCTAACGACGGCTCCGAGAAATGCCTGTGGTGCGTGGCGGCTTGACGGCGTTTCGAGCAGACCATAAGAGCTTGGCTCTTTGGTTCCTCTGTCGAGTCTCGCTTTTCAAGAATCGGAATATGTGAGTCACAAGCGCGCGCGTTCTCGTTAGCTTCAATTTTGCATCATTTATCACTCAGTCACTCCCTCCGTTTTTATGTATTGGGTCTCCGACTCTCCGCATGGGAACGAAAGGGAAACTGAGAGGAAAACTTTCGATTACATCGGGGATATTGGTTCTTATGGCGGCGAAAACCTCCCGGCGAGGACCTTCGGGCGAACCATTCGAGAGCCTCCATTCTCGCAAGGGAATCCCGCACGAATTTTCCGCGTTCGTCCAGCTTTGAACTCCTGTAGTCGTTTTTACCTTCACTTCGGAGTCTCCCAGCTCATTTCGGAACGAACCACCCACGCTTTAGACATGTACGTAGATAATTTCTCGAACTAGACAGGAGGTCGTTCCACAAACAGGGATCACTGAAGTTCGCTCCCACGAACGCTGTAAGCTGCCGATCGCGTCCCGCCGCTCGAGCTGTTCGGGAAGAGACGTGACCCGGCAAGCTGCGCGACGCGGGATTCCGGCCTTCTGCATCCTGCTGCAACGTTCCGGCAGAACGCGCTCTTGCAGGAACCACTCTCCGACCCAATCGCGAACACGTCATAGAATCTACGCGTGCCATCAACACTCGTTGAACGTCGGGAGCCGCATGCAGAGTAGGTCGCTAGCTGCAAGGACCGACCGGAGGACTGTCTCTGACAAGCGACGAGAGCGCCGGCATCTTTGTCAAGACGAGGATTATTTTTTTCATGGAGAGAAAAAAAAGCAAAACAGAATCAAATTCTCAATCACGAGACAGGAGAGGGCGCGATTCCGCACCGATTCGATTGCTCCAATTTTCCGATCCGCGATCCGAACGAACGCCTGAACGTCAAGACACTCGGTGCATGATTCCCCCATCGCGAGGTCGGCCAGCATCTCCCGGTGCGATCAGAAATGAGAGTGTTCCCATCTGCGATCGCCAAACGCATCGGGTTGGGAAAGGATGCTCGTTCCGCGTCGGAGAATGTTCCTCGCTCCCGGGGACGCTCGCCGAAAGGGAGATTATAATTGAATTTGCATCCACCGCCTCGCGTTCACGCCGAGTCCCGCGTTGTTAGTTTGGCCGAGCTGTCCGGCGGCGGAAGTTAGCCGCTGGAGCGGTCTGCTCTAATCTGACAACGAGATCGTTCGCGGCATGCCATCACCGGCTTGAAGTGTCTCGTCCGCCCCATACTTGCTCATGGACAGAGGGGATCCGTCGAGGGAAATATACGTTCAGTGCACTGGTCTCGACACGAACGAGCACGACCGTGCTGCTGAGCAACGTTTCGCGCCTCCCATTTTCATGCAATGAATATTTCAGCGCTTTGGGAAGCGACAGAGTTGCTCTCCCGGAGCCCCGAGGTGAATATTGGCAGCCACGAACTATGACGAAACATGAGGACATCTAACAAGGCGTCTCGTGGAAACGTGCTGAGGAGGAGTGCATGCGTGCTCCGGAAAGACGATAACGCGGGGAGCTGTGGCTCAACGTCCGACGCATTAGCCGTCAACTAAAATGGTCAGACAACTTTTTTCTTGCTCGCTCGCAGCTTGCCCCGACATCCTGGAACCGCCCACGGTCTCCTTTTACATTCACTTTTAGCGACCGCGAGCTGCTAAGCCGACGGACGGACGGAGAGCAACTCTCACCTTCAGTCTGCCGGCCGCTGGTTGGAAAACCCTATTAATGGAAACGGCTGCCACAACTCAGTCTTCGCTTCATTGCGACGACGTCGACCGATCGTCATAGCATCGACTCGACGTAATCGCAGGCTCCATGCGTAGCCGGGCCCGTATCAGACATCGCGGAGAGAACGCTTGATGACTCGGCGGATCTTAACCGTGAGCGACGAATCCTATCGAACGAAACCCGAGGAAAATCCCTCGGAGACCACGTGCCTCGTAGTGAGCAGCTTCATGTGTTCCAAGTACGTATGCACGCATGAATGCACGTACGAGCGACACAATGGGGAGGCTTTCGGAACTGCCGCCGCAGTCACCGTTATCTAAAAACGGACAGCGACTCGAACAAAAAGCAGAGAACGCCCCCGCTTTATCTCATTGTAAAGAACGAAGAACGCTTCGTTCCGGCGAATTTCCTCACATTGAAATGGACAATATGCGCCCAAGAACCGACACGACTCGCGACAGCGGATTCGTGAGAAATTATAGCCCCGAGCTCGGGCATCCGGTCTTGACCTAGCTAGTCCTGGGATTCTAGTGTCACCATTTTTCCTCATCACTCGTGTCGAATGTTGAAGACACTCACTGAACATCCGTCTCCCACTTTAACACCTGGAATCTCTTCTCGTGAAGCATGCTCGCATCGGGAGCGACAAGCGTGAGCTATGCACTTAGCTGTTATTCGGAAAAAATCCTCACCTGCAGCAAGAGTAGGCTGCAGGAAAAAAAAAATTCTTGAACCTTCTACAAGACACCGTCGGGTGCGGGGCAGAACTGTTCCTTATGGCGGGGCTCCGACTACGGCTGCGTCCACGTTTCGCCGCCTCTATGTTCCTATCCCGTGCTTTTTTTTCAAAATATTCAGCCGGTGGGTCAGCTGCGCAGCGCACCGGACGTAATACAGTTCCTCCATGAAGTCGATGCTGTGCTGAGAATACAGCATTCCCCGAGTGCGAAACTCTGGAACTCTCGTACAGAGCTCATTTCTCATTTCTTTTCTTCTTCTCATTTTCCACTCGCCATCAAATGACGGGGAAATCAGGTAGCAAGGTAGAGCTCCGGATTCGGGAAAGCCCTACTTCACTGACCTCTGCTGGGAACGGCAGGCTTTGAGCATTAGAGCATTCGTCTCGCAGGAAGAATGGATCGACATGTGAGCACGCATCCTCATCGATTGGTGATTCTCGGAGTTGAGCGACGCGAACTACAACACCAGCACGTTGGTTCAATCGAGGGAGTTCGCCCGTTCGAAGGTTTCGCAACCATACGTGACTCTTGGGCTGATTTGGGGGAACATCCGTGCGATTGTGCGAGACGTTGCTGGCGCCGCGAACGCACCATCTGTATGCGAAAAGTGGCAGAAGGACTTTTCCTTGGCAAAACGGGCCTTCGGCAGCTCCAGCCCACGGAATCCATCCTCGAAGTAATTTCAGTCCTTCCGACGAGCGCGAGCGACGGTTCATGGCTGAGAATTTTCGGGGGACTCGCTGCAGAACGAGATAGTGCGGTGGTCGTTCTACATCTGTTATCACGCCGCATGAATTTATGGGCAGCACCGAATGCGAATTCTGCATTTTGTTCTGACGGGCCGGGAAGACAGGGGACGCTCAATTAGGATTACTCTCCGATCGCCTGACGCTTCGCGGCGGTCTCGATTTCTCGCGAGGCTTCCCCATCTAGGAGGTGCTGATACGAGACACGGTAGCGGTACGCCGTCCCCCTCTCCCACCAGCACTATTCGACTCCTGGTCCATACCGTCTCAACAGCGAAGTCCCGACCGAAATGCAGCACCCAATGCATCCATAATACATATGAAGTATTGCCAGTTTGGACTGCAGCTGTGCGGTGCCGACGCATATCGTGTTTGTTCCGCTCAGGAAACCGACTCGCATTCCGTGCATGAGCAATTTCCGTGACGGCTGCGAGTATCGGGTTGCATCGGACATTAGCTCATGAGAGAAGGTGAAGAAAAACCAGCAAGAGCAGCATGCTGATGGCAGATATTCGTAAACCAAACTTATAAATGTCTGTCGGGCATTCCCATGCACGTATAAGCTATCGCGTACTTATTCTAAGGCTCGCAGACTTTCCCCCGCTCTGCTCTTTGGCGCGCTCTATTCTTATCCATGGGATTGGAGGCGCCAATCGAGCGAGATCACTCGATTTCGCAATGGTAGGAATAGCCAAGATGATCGAGATTGCTCTTGGCGCCTTAATGACGCACAACAATTCTAAACTCATCTGACCTCGGCTGGAATCACTGGTGAATCCAAGACTGCGGAACTTGGGTTCCGATACCCAATCGGGAAAATGAGGTTAATAGCCGACAATCTCTTGACTGAACCCCGAGAACGTATGTATGTATATCCGCTCCACCCTCGATTAGCGAATTTCCGTCGCAGATCTGACGGTTCCGATGCGTCAGGGAAGTCAAAGAAAGGATCGAATGCCTGAATAGCATTCGAGCGAAAGCGGAGGAACGATCTGGGCAAGCACGCGATCGATACCTAATGCTCGATGGTGTCTTAAGTGAAGATGTTCATCTGATGTCATCCTTAACTCGGGAAGCCGGAATCGCGTCCTCTGGACCTCCGGAAGAGGCAATTGATCTGCATTGCGTTCGCTTTCTTTCCAGGGATATCGAGTCGAGGAGCCGTGGTTGATGGGAAGGGGAATGCGGGAAACGGTGACGATAATCCCGTCTCCATCACTCCCGTTCATAGACTCGCGATTTATCGGTGAAACTCGGGTGGAGCGGTCTCGGATGTGTGTGAGCTACAGCTTACTTCATCTATGTATGTACTCCGCCCGCAGCCTTCGCACCTGCGCTCTTATGAGACTTGGCATACAGGTTCCGTCCTCTCGTACCTGCTTATTAAGTTGCCGCTCTCCGTTGAAAGACATACCTATTACGCGGTGAAAGCGTTTGACGAGATTCGCTTCGCTTTTTTAGCTTACTCTGGAATATGCACGAATGACGATGAGATAGGAGATATCCGAGGTGGGACGCAAGACCTCGTATCTCGCAAAAGGGAATCAGCCTATTAAGAACAGCTCCCCGATCACGCTGAATCTGAGACTGATGAATTAAGAGGACCGACGGTGCCTCCCTTCCGGTGTGCTCGTGAGAGCAGAAGTCCAGGAGAGGGAACGACGTTATTCGGAGTGAATCTCCAGAGATCGCTAGTCCAGTGGCACGACAAGCGATTAAGTGGAGGAGGTTGCCGTCGGTGAAACGCGCCTTGTCATGGAACGGCCATGACGGGATCTTCCGGCAAGGCCTCATTTAATTAGATGTACTACATAGCTGGTGAGTCTGTGTCCTTCCGGAGCGGATAGCTCGTAAGGAAAGTCACCGCCGAGACTTCTGTCATGAGGACTGCAATCACACATGATAAGAATGTTTCCGCTCTGGTACAAATATAGATGTTCTGAGCAGACAAGCGCCCGTCTTCCCCGGAACGTGTTGCTCGCTCTATTTATAAGCTCCGGAGAGATTCGCGTATGACGAACATTCGATGCAGTACGATAGCGAGCTGAGGGACCAAGACCGCTTGAATATGGAGCTATCTGGATTTTTCCGATCCTTCTCCGATCATTCCAGGGAACTTCTCTCATCGTCAGCGAAGCGATCGGATCCTTCCTTTGGGAGTCTCTCTCCTCACGAGCATCAACCGCGAACAGCTTGGAAGGGAGAGATGGGAGATTGATGAATAGCTTTTAGTGTACTTTGCTCTCCTCGCGATTCTTCGGCTCTCAGCTCACAAGAATTACGTTAGGGGGAGAAGCGCCGTCGATCGAAGCTCCGAGAATCTCTTTTTCATTCTAATTCCCTCGAAGTATCCAAGAGCCGAGCAGTCACAGGCGAATCCCGATCAGGGAACTCCGAAAGAGGAATATAGAAGGCAGCCTCGAGGAACGCAGCGGGAGAATATTCCTCCCTCCTTCGTACTCTAAGACTATCCTCTCTGTTTACACGGCGGCAAGAGAATCAGGATCGTGACTATCCCGGCGATATCGTAAGCAGTCGGGTGATGTCCGGCACAGAAGGAATAGCCGCCGCGCTGATGAGATCTAAAGACGTCGAACAAGCTCAACAGCATTTTCCAAGGCGCCGCGTCCGCGGCTCCTCGATCCCACCGCTGCTGTTGAGCAGTCAGCAGCTCCGTGCTGGGGCTGGTCGCCGACGAGCGCGGACCTCCGGATCGACGTCGTTCCCTTTCTGAGTAGATGCGCAGAGAGTTTCCGATCCCACTGCTCTCGCTGTGGAAGTGCCTCATCGGGTCTACGCTACGCCAGGTTGGGACATGTCCGGAGCATGCATGAGAATCAGGAAGTTTTCACTCCCTCATTGAGGCGTTGGCGAATGTAGTCAAAAAACGGCTCCATCATGGAATCTAGTTCGTCACCACCGCTCGGAAAGCCCCACGAATAACTCGTGCATACGAGGCTCCAGGCAGGAGGCACTTCGGGAATTAGCTCAAAGGCTCATCCCAACATTCTCTCGGAAGATCTTGATCTTGAAGCAGGATCACGCATCGCCGCATGAGCTTGCGACGGAGAGACCGCCGAAGCATTCTCCGAAAACGTCCGACCGACCCAATGCTCGTCCCCACGTCGCCAGAGCCAGGACGCCAGAGGAGGAGGAGAAGAAAATTTCTCCGGATGGAGTTCTGGTTGCTGCGAGGCAGCCCAAATCCTAGGTCCCGAGGTACAGACTTTCGACGGGGACTGCCCGTAGAAGATATATTCGCGAGACTGTGACCGATGAACGATTCTGGAAACTTAAAGGCGGGATCGGGGCCCTGACCCGAACGGACCAGACACGAGTCCTCTGCCACAGAGCAGCATCGATACGTATTCTCGTAGGAAGTCGTAGTTCCGAATTTCTTGAGCTCCACAGAGCAGGATATGAAGCTCCTTGCATCTCTTTGTGTCGAGGGTCACCCTCTAGAATTATCCGAGATGTGTTTTCTATATTTTGTGTTCAGACCCAGCAGGGGCAATCTTCTAACGACATTCCGATTTCTCTGCGCACGGGACCGTCTCTGGAGTACGGAAAGACTCTGGAAACGAACAGCAACACATTCTTTTCAAAGCTCAATGCTACACTCTATCCGCTTCCGGTACCGGCCATGGAGCATCACGAGCGGAGCGATTTTGGAAAGTGAATGGTCGACTAGGAATATCACGACTCATGGTCTGCGTCCCACTCTTATGAGAGGTTCAACCGGAGATGGTCAGCATTCGCATTCATGCATCGGGCATGCATCCCTCTCTGAAAATGTGGAGGATGCTCTCCATTCTGGAACATTAACACCGTCGGCCCGGCCCCCGAGAGACTCACCTCTTGCAAGGGAGCGAGCTCGTCGGGATAAGGATCATTGACTCAACCCTCAACTTAGACAACCTTTCCGTAGTTAATGCACGATTCTATTGATGCTGTCGAGGGAACCGATTTCGCCCTGCATTCCGCAGAACGGCGCTCTTTTGTAAGAATCGTTGAAGGTGGAATCCATTTATCTTTGCCAGCAGAACATTCACCCCCGTAGGTGAAGGTGTTCCTAAGGAGGCATTTCCGCTACCCGTGAGCTATACAACGCGGCTTCCGGCCCCGACCGATCAGTTGGAAAATGTCCAGCGAGTAGAACGCGGGTAGGGCTTCAGTGGCTCGATCGCCCATTCATCTGCTCATTGTTCCCTGACGCGAGCTCCGTTCCCTCCGAGCGGAGGCGAATGACCTCAGTAACGTACAACTGACCATCCGTTCCTCACCTTCCGCGTCCTGTTGCTGCTCCACTCACAAGAGGTAACGGGTGCCACCAAGCAGACGTCACGCACCGCTCACCCGTACAGACCTTAAACGATCTATGTATGTGGGTCGTTCCTCCACGAGACGTTATTCCCGCCGCAGCTCGATACAGATAGTCGCAGAATTTGAAAAGCTCTATGTACACTGGATACGAGCGACTACGGGTCCTTCATGCTGAGTCTACCCGGGAAAACGGTGCTTGCATTGTGACGATAACGGATTCGGCTGCATTGAGAGACTTTTCGGGGGAACTCCGCAGGGTTGAAAGGCTGCAGCGTAGTATCCGGAAAGGAAGGGAGCAGGAAACCATTGTATGTCGGAACGCCCGTTGCAGACTGATTGGTGGCGCACACACATTATTTCGAAAGTATACAGACTCCGGAGCCTCCGACGAAAGACCTTCCGTCGCGTCGTATGCGCGTCCTCCATCACTGGCTCCGCATAGAGAAGGCCATTTCATGCTGAACTAATTCAGACTGGGTGATATTCTCATGATGAGTTTCGAGATGGAAAGGACCCGCGATCGTCCGCGCTCCTTGATTGAATCGTCATCGACCGAATGCCTCCAGCCTTCACCGACACCAGGGATTCGCGAGAGCGCAGCTCACGGACTCCGCGGGTCGCGGTCCTGAATTTCGTTATTATTATGTCTTTCGTTCGGGTCGTTCAGGCGTCTGGGTTCCGATGATGGGTCAGGCCCGAGACGAAACAAAAGCGAAACATTACAGCCTTCCAAATTGTCTGTCCCGCTCATTGTGCATCGGCGAACGTGGAATTTCATGATGTGAAACTTTGCTATGTCTGTTGAGAGTTGGAGGCGAAGCGAGGCAGCCCATTTGAACTCCATACAAGTCGCCGGGGCTGTTCCGGAAACTTCTCCTACGTACGACTCGCATGCTCCGGCGAGCTATTAACATTCGGGACGAGTCTGCTGTTGTTCCAGGCTGAATTGCATTCGAAATGTCGATCTCTCGCTGTCTCGTCTGCCCCAGCGGGGATCCATCGTCTGCATTCCTGTTTCCTCGCGGAATCCTTGGAAGCTACTCCGTACCATTCATCCTCGAAGCTGTGCAGGTAATGACTGACCGCGGTTCGGCTCTGATTCAAAGAATCTTCGTGGCACACTGTAGCACCTTTGGACGTTCAACCTTCTTAGGGAGCTGGACATAGAGAAGCGTCACCATTCTGTGCTTCTCATTCCGATGAATCCTCCTCTGCAATCCGGGAAGTGCAGCCGGGGAAACCACCCTTCCGGATGATTGAGATGTTCGCGGGCGGAATCGAAAACGGCCCCGGTATGAATGATTGGATCGTCTAAATGATTAAACCGCGATACCGAGTGTCAAGAGAACCTTCCGATTGATCCAGGAAGAGGGGTCTAAAATCTTCGGCTGAGACCGGGAGAGCTTCCGCGGTTTCGGCGGGAAAACCCGAACTCCCTGTCGTATCCGGTCCTACTATCCCGTGGAGAATGAATGGAGAGCGACCCTTTCCACGACGAGCTGTCCGACCTTCTTCTTAGTCCGATTCTTCGAACGAGCCGCTTCCATTGGTACGTCAAGGTCGTTCATTCAGCGAGGCGGTTTTGCGAAACATGTTATGGAGGCCGCGCAGGCGATAGTGTCTCGCGGAGAAGCGGAGGGAATGATTGCGCTCATAATTAATACCCGAATCGAGGCGAGAACCCGCGTCTCTGCGGGAAATTGCAATCAGGGACTAGAGTGGGAGCAGTTGAAGGATAATCGTTGGACCCGACATGGCGATCATGTTTTCGGGGTGTCCTCGTCTAGAACCTTCTCGCTAGGTGTCCTAATCGCTAGCCGCAGATTAATCGCTCTCCTGCGAATGATATCCCTCGGCTGCGACACGGAGGCAACAATATTTATCTGCATCGGCCGTTGGCGCTGTCGCACGACTCGGAACAAATTAAAAAGCTTCAGTCCCGGTCGCCTTACAAAATGGATCGAACCAATGAGGCTGGCGAAGGAAGGACAGGCCGACGGACGAGCGAGCGAGCGTTAACTGAAAGGACTCCATTTACCCCGCAGCTGACGACGCAGACGGCTCAACGGTCATATTTCTTCTCCCTTTCTTCTTATTCGTTCTTCCGTTCATCCGTGTCGGCCTATGAGTTGGAATCACGGGAACGGGTGACCGAGCGATCCGAGTCCGGGGAGACATGGACCGATACAAAGAAGGACGAAAGTACGAAGGAACGCGCTGGAGAACGGAGAACGAAGCCGTGTCTGGAACTGACGGGCGAACGGATAGTCCGAATGGGCAGTCGACGGACGGCGAACTCCGGCAAAATTGGACACGATGAGATATGAGTGACATTTGTTCTCTCTCCCGCTGCTCATCCACTTTCATTTGGTTCGTCTGTTTCCAATTCCTCCAATATGCTCCTTCAGAGAATGTCTCGGCGCAGAAGCTCGGAAAACATAGAACTGCCACGCGCCCTACTCGGCCGGCGAGCTCCGGGATCGACTTGGGACTCGTGATCCCTCGGAAACGAACATTATTGTATCGGTAGCGGGAAGAACTCCATGAAAGCGAACTTCCGGAGCTCCCGGAAGCTCTCGAATGTCGTCCGCCTACAGACTCATTTGGATGTGTCGCACTCCCTAATTTCTTCAACGACTCTCTCGAATTCTGTCGTTTTCGCGCCACTCGGGCTTTGTCATCGTGAACATTCGACTCTAATTGGTGCGAGAAAGTTTCTCGCTCGCAAGCAATTATTATTGTCGTTTGTTCACAGTTGTGCTGACTCATTAAAGGAATACGAGGGGAAAGAAGCGTTCGACATCTCCGCTCCGGGTGGGGAAGGGGGAAGAACACTTATCAGCTGTCTTCGTTTCAGTACAAGGACACTCCTGACCGACTTCCATCGCACGCGATCCATTCGGAACTCTGCAGAGAGGGACTTTCGTCTGAACTTGAGAGGATGTCACGCCGCGGAAAGGATCCGAATCTCTTCTCCTGACACGTTTTCCGAAAACGACAAGCTTTTCGTGTATTTCTGCTCTTTGATGAGGAAGATCGCCCCTGCGGAAATCGGCGATGATGAATTAGGTGAATTTGTGACTGGCCAAAGTCTCCGAGCTGCCCGAGGAGTTATGATGCGCGCTGTGGCATAGAGCTCGCTTCGACCACCAGCAGGAAGTCTCGCGTATGTCTCGATGCGCCTCGCGGGTCACGTTCTTCGCAGCTACCGCTACAAACGCATTGGCTCGACACACTAGCGGCGTAATGCGGTCGTAAGCGATCCGTCCCAACACGACGATGCGAAATTGATCTCCGATCACTGCGCGAACTGCCAGAGGTGCTCGTGTACCGACGTTCGATCCATCTATGAACTACGTCGGAACAAGATGGAATGATGCTCCGACTGCGGCTACCGGAGAATATTATGTAGCTGCGTTTGTGGTTGAGCTTATTTCCCTCATTCTTATCATATGACGTGATGTAATACATGGAAGCAGAACTCAAGTTGCTGATGAGAAAAGCACTCCGACTCCACGGCGAACTCGGAGGAGCGGCGTGACTTTTCTACGACCTTTTGGGGCATATTCGATGGCCGCACACCGTATGCAACGATGAGGCAGCTGGATGCGTTCCGACAATCAATCCATCGGAACCACCATAGGGCGGGACCTTCGTTTCATCGCTATTGGAATCTTTCTATCGCCGATTTTCACTTGATTCCAAGGCCCGGAGAGTACGTCACATCGGAGTGATAATTCAATCGTGTTTCAAAACGGATCATCATTCTCGGGCCGGGAAAGAGCGGACGGCGTCGTACCTCCTGCGATTCTTCCCTTGGGACTCTCCGGCTTCGATAAAGCTGAAATTCCGATGGCTCGAGATTGTAGGTAACCGAACTCCCATGGCCGCTACTGACTTTGGGGCATTAACCTGAGCTCTCTTATGAAAATTCAGCTCCACGAAGCAAAAGAAGAAAACATTTTGCCTGAATAAACTCAAAAGAAGAGCTCTTGACCTCTACCGACTAGGCATCGGGAGTCCAATAAGCGAAGCTTCAGGCGCCATGCGATTCCGATTGAGGCACGAGTTTTATCGCACGATCGCTGTGCTTGGATCGAGTACGTTCGATACGATTCGGAATCCCAAACTCGCGGGCAAGGATACAAACGCTTTTTACAGCCGACACGGCTCGTTTTGTCGGTGTAAGCATAACGTGGAGCTGCAAGGTATCCCGATCAGACAGGATTCTCATCGTGACTCTCGGATTAGGGTTGTCCTGGGATATGCCGAGGGCAAGGGAGCATTTTTGAGAATAAAGGAGTGCGTGTATACGGAAGTAGGAGCACCGATGCGGGAAATTCAAGATGGAGCCGTGGAGTGCTCCGATATTGGCTGAAAGTCTGCGAATTGGTCAGGGATGAGATCGGATACTTCTTATCGTCCCAGTCCCTAGTCGCGGAGCCCTCGGTCGGGGAGACAGGTATTAAGCTCAGGAGCCCTTCACCCCAAACTTCCTCCTAGTCCCCATATATCACGGAGGTATGGATCTTGCATCCAGACATGCGGTCAAGCCACTCGAGGGTCAGGGTAACAATTTCCGGCTGAAATCTTCATGCGTGCCTTAGATTCATCTCAATGCACACGACGATTATGAGAGATGCAGTCACATGGGAAAGTGGGAGAATTTTCTCGCGGCCCGATAGGCTGAAAATCAAAAATCAGATATACGGGAAGTACGAAACGTATTCAAAAACGATGATCCTGCGGATTCGTCTGTGTCTCGCGTCCCCGATGCACTCTCAAGCGACGAATCGGGTCTGAAACCTGACGGAATTTGACACTCACAGACGCTCATTTGACGCTCACGATGCTCTTTATCGTCAGGCTGATCGACATCCACTCGAAATCGGGCTCTGTATCTAATCTCAAGAAGTCTCACAACGCCGATACAATCTCCTAAAGTGAATAACTTTCTCCTCGGATATTGATTCAATACGTAAGGTGGATTATCCTACATGCCGTATGGGATGCGGTGATTAACGCAGAAAAGCCTGGGGCGTGTATCGGAATCTCGACAGACAGAGGCCGGCCCAGGTTCTCAGCAGCCGAGTGGGTTGCCGTCACAGAGAGGAGATCCAAGAGCATTCCCGACGGGGAAGCAGAGCGCGACGCAAAGTATCCCCACGATTCTTTTTTATACTTCAGAACTCCTCCGAGTACAAGTCCAGAAACACTCAACTTCGGAACAGAAGGCTTGTCGGCGACGACGAACAACGTCGGAGACCGGAAGAGCAGCGGAGGAAGAGTTGTTTTCGACGAGGGATTACAGGATAACATGGATGGTTGCAGAACGTGACATAGTAGCGCTGGAAAAAACCGCTATGCTTTCGACGAATTCCGCAGACGTCACCGTCGCCGCCTCTTTTTCGATTCTATAAGTTCTGCGCATCCCTTTGGCTCGAGTTCCCTTTCATCACGGGGTTGGTCTTATTGAGCGTCGAGGGGTTCCCCTCGCTCTCCCTTTGCCTGTCGATGCTCGCAACAACAACTCGGATGGCGAGATTCTCGCCGAATCTTCAGCGGAGAACATTCTTGTCGAGACTTGTTTATTCCATTGTCCACGTGAGCGCGAGATGTACTGCCCGGATCCGATGCTGCGTGAGTAGAGAATAGTCGTGTAAGGAGCTCTCCTTGGCTTACACAAGCTTGTTACGCGAATCCGGGAGAAAAACGAAACTCATAAATAAAGAGTCGACATCGACGTCGGGGATCGGCGAATCCACTCTCGGCAACGTCTTGTGGACTCCACAAACTCTGCCGCCGTCCGAACGGTCATCAATCATCGCTTTGTCGTTCGCGACGACTCACCGCGCTCGATCTTTCCGGTCGAAAGATGACTCGGTGACATCTGCGGTCACCCCTAACGCGTTATCCATCAGAATAATATTCAAATCGAGCGACCGACCGTCGTAGAGGAAATGTCCGTGACGAGCTGAGAGAGAGAATATCGCTCACCGAGGTGTGGCTTCACCTGTCACGTTTTCTCGTACCTCGCATAACTCTCGGCGGGAATTCCGATATCACAATGGTCGCGCTAGGTCCGCGGCGATTTTGTTGTGAAAGCTTGTCCTGCGTCGACGAGCAGGATAATTTTCAAACTTGAAGAAAGTGGTTTCGAGCTCCGAATTAGTCCCCGCGATTCACTGCTACTCCGGCTCCCGCCGCTCGAGCGTTCCAGAAGCAGTGGACTGTGAACGAGGAAACTACCGAGTCCCACGGCTCGCCGGACCCGCCCGCTGTTTTTACGCAAGTTTCCTCGGACACGAGAGCGTTGAAAACAAGCGGAACTGTGTCGGCCTCGAAGCTCAGTCGAATCACTTCGCTGACTTCTCGGATATTCGGAAAATTCTGTTCCACGAAACGAAGTTTCCAGCTTCGATCATCGCCGATGGCGTTTCGGCGTCGAGGTTGTACAGGAACTCAAGCCTTCGGAAGATTCAAGAATTTGTTGCGGTGGGCGCATCGGGAGTCTTCTTGCGAACTACAGCCCTCGAGTCAATACTCACTATTCCACAGGGCCTCGCACTGTAAAAATGCTTTCCGGGAACAGTTTCAAAAATCTTTTCGACGCATCCTCCCGCCCGGCTCATGGGGCGCAGTGAAGACTCCGATTTCCGGTCGTGATCCGGCGTGGAGCTATTCAGGACCTCCCGCTGCCGCTCAGCGCGGTGAGGAACTCCCTCCTGAGTTTGTGAAGCTTTTTTTCAAAACGCGAAGGATGATCCTTGACTCCGGTTGACCAGCACAAAGCAGACTGGCAGGTAGACCGATTCCACCGTCGACTCCCTACATCAAACGGAGAAGTCGAAGGAGGGAGAGGCTCCTTCAGGGTTCGCTCGCGAATCTCTCCGTCCGGGTCGACTTGGACTTCGGAAGAGGAGTTGGAACGAAAGCTCTCCAAAGAAAATTTTTACCACTCTGATTTCAAAGTACGTGCCGACGCTCGGTCTATTCCTTGAAAGGAAACCGGAGGAAATCCTGTGTTTATCCGCATGATTGACGGAGGCCCGTCGCCGCAGTGTCAGGAGAGATCCCCGAGATAAACTCGGATATACTACTCGGGAATCTGGAGTCCATCCACCATCTCGTTCTTCCATGGGAAAATCACTTGCGAAGGACCCCACCGTCGGATGCAGCGGCCACACAACATACATTGCCTCAAAGGAATAGCCCCGATCTACTCGGCTCATTCGAGCACAGAATGACAACAGGAGGAGGCGCGGTCAGGCATGTGGTCAATCGCTCTTTCGGGGAAAGCTCCGGAAGCGCTCCACTCGAGGGAATTCGGTGCAGTTCAGCAGCTCCTACAAAGCTGCGAAGGGAACGTTGGTGATGCGTCCTGGGATTCGATCGGAGCAAGATACGAGCTCGCTGTGGAGGAGGAGGAGGGCACTCGTGCTCCAGTTGATTGGTCTGATTACGAATGGAAAAGCAATCTACAGATACAGAACACTCAGTCGCCGCGACGAACTTGAATCGCTACTCAAGGTCGCTCGACAATATCTTCAGGCGGCGAATGCTGGCTTCGCTCCGGACGATCGCCGTCTACGTGCACTCCTTGAGAGCCAGGCTGGAATTTGAGTCCGGGACTCGAAGCTGTTCTGGGTGCCATAGGAGCCTCTGTTGTCCATTAATATCCCGATATTCCGCGATCCGGGTCGACGGGATCCCTTTTCCCCTAGATCCTCTAGTTTATCTCGCGAGAGAATTTAGTCAGGAGATGAATTGGCAGCTGTTTCACCATTGGTACCAGGCGAATTACTCCTGTTCCGACAGACAAGGACGGAACTTGGAGTTTCTTCATATTGGCCACGTTGAAATACAGTCTCGAGTTAAAGCAAGTCAGAGAACAAAGAGCCCGATGCGTTGCGTCTCAAATCGGGGCTGTCGATGGTACCTATGAGATCGATCCTATCGAAGAAGAACTCACGTAGAAAGGGGAAATGCTGAGAACCGGCAGAATATCGACCTACAGGCAGCTCATGACTGACTCATGATTGGGGCTGTGCATTCATCGCGCGCGCAACGCAAGCCACGACATCTCACGGCATCAAGAACACCGTCTCCGTTAGGAGTCTGTGAGGTTAAAGAAGTCGCGCGAGTTCCCGGAAAGAAACGGCGATGAATGCCCAGCCTTACTCTTGGTTCAACTCTTCACTGGGAGAATACGCTGGAAATAGCTTGTCCACTCGTTTTGGAACGAGCAATGATGGAGTTGCCAAACTTCGGAACATATCGGTCGTCCTGATCGACGGCTCCATCAAAAAATTACCGAAATTCCTCGTTTGGCTTCGATCCGAACACGAGAACTCGGACTGCGGAATCTGCTCCGCCAAGCTTTTGGAATTAGTTTCAGAACGCCGAGCTTTTCGACATCTTTGGAAGAACTTTCACACCTAGATCAGCCATGCGGGGCCGCACAATTTCTCGCATCTTCGGAATAGCTGTCTGCAGTGGCCTTCCACTCAGCTGCTCATTCATCCGGTCAATTGACAGAACCTGAACGAACGGAGCGCCTTCCAACGTGCAGGGGATGCTGCGGAAGCCCTCGCAGCCCCATGGAGGACGCGCTACGGCTGGGGTGGCAGTAGGTTGAGGAGATTTATCGCATCGATCACCTACTCGAAAACTCCCAAGAAGAGATCGCAGCTCGTCTCTCGTTGAAGATCGTCACGACGAGAGGGGTTCCCGTGAGTCTTGAGGATGATAGGTCCCAAGAGATACTCCCCAACACCCCGTCTACGGGTTATCTTCGGTATCCCTTACCGAAAGCAAGCAAATACGGCGAAGAGTCTCAAGCCGCCCCCGAGACTGTGGAAATGATCGATGAATATTCGTCGCTCTCGACTCGAGAGAATGAGATGCCCCAGCACTACGAAAACCTCTCGGGCCTCAATAACACATGGACGGGAAAGTCGGTGGATATTGCTGGCCCCCATAAGTTCAGCTCAGGAACCTTCGGGTTCCCTCTTGCCTCAGTCAGCTTGACACCGCCAGTCGGCGATTGCGTGGTTGCGCGGACAAGACCCATATTCCGCCGACGCGTCCCTCTGATTGAGAACAGCTCCCAAAAAGAACCTCGGAGCATTAGATCAGACGAAGTAAGACTTCTTCCTCAGAGACTCTAGTTCCAGAATCAGCTCCCGATTAAATTTAGAGACGGGGTAAATTGACGAATGAATCCGATATCCATGAGACCTGGGAGACTCCGTAAATAAGACAGGGGAAAAAACATATTGTACGGTGAATAAATAATCGGACAAGCAATAGGAACGATTTAGGGTCGGCGCTGGGTCCAAAATCGGATGTCGGAGAGGAATTCATGTAGCTCCCAGTTCCCACCATGACAATGGGCCCTATTGCCGCTGCGACTCTTGGAGACCACCCCCGAGGAGTGAAATTCGACTTGTGAAGCGGCCAAAAAGTCCACGACGATTCTGTCAATCCGCGCCTCAGCACTCCGCGGGACCTAGTTTCCACCGACTCGCTGGATATCCCCGAAACTCGCTCGTCCCGCTCGAGTCCCACCTACGTATATCTTGAAGGAGTGCGAGAGATCAGGGAGCTGGATACTTCCCCCAGGTGTCTAGCATAATTAGGGGGATTCCGACATTCCGCAATCCGAGACGGGAACACACCGATTTCCAATAGCCTACCAGAAATTTTTCCTCTCCTCCTTTTTCCGACTTTACTTCCGGTTGGAATTATATCATTCATACGCAATCCGGTGTTGAGCCCGGATCGCAGCTGGGGATTAGATTTGCCCCTATCAGCAAGTCTGTCAGAATCAATCATTCAGAATGCTCCCCGATCCCGGCGCGGCGGGTCGAGTGCGCTGAATCTCACGCGACAAAGTGATCGTAGTTGTCAGATGCATAGCATACGATCTTCGAGGCATGTCTCAGTCAGAGGGCTCACAAATAAGAATTCCGAGGAGGACCCCCGTTCGTCGGAAACCTCAAGCGGAATTCTTCAGCAGAAACAGGTGGATCAGTGGGAGATTTCTCGGTCGAGATCCAGAGATAAGTGGCGCTCGAGTTCTATGGCGAGACTTTCGGGTTGTCTCACGATCAGATTGATTCCGCATTTTCTGTATCCCATTCTGTCTTGAGTGTACTGTCAGGGAGGCAAGCCAAGAACGGATGGAGGAGCATACACTTCTCAGAGGGACTGCGTGGTGGTGAAAGGACGAGCGAAGATAAAGCCAGAAATGGACGGCATGTCCATAGATCGGAGGAACTTCGGCAATTTCGTCCGAATCACGCCATCTTCCGACCCAGACAGGTCTCCTCGGTCTTGTCATGTTTGCTCCCGGACATATTGCCTTGTTGATACTCGGGTTTCCATCCGAAATCTACCCGGGGAGAGTCACAATATGCCGAACAAGAGGCGAAACAGGGTAAATATTTTCCGGGTGAGTGGGGAGCTGCTCCAGAGAGGAAAAGTCATGACTGATCAGTCTTGAGCCATTCCTACGATTCTACGACAGATCGTAGCCCGGTGACAGGTATCGGGGCTCATCAGCTTATCGAAGGTAGAATTGACAGCTCGATGTTCTCAGAAGTCGCCAATGAGTCCCGACGAAGAGCAGGGATCTTCTAATGGACCCTGAAGATTCCGACGATTTCCACAAGGCATCCGGCATGAAAGGTCAATCCAGGACGAGAACAATGACTCAAAGCTATAGCAGGAATAACTCCGATGAAACTGCTAGGATAAGCTGGTTCGAGAACATTCGAACAGCACATCGATGCATGGGGTGGTCAGTTCCGAAGTTTCAGCCAGGGAAATCGACCAGGCTCATGAGTGTACCGCTTGCGGAACCTAGGGACTTTCGGCGGAGACTGCGATTGCAGCACGAGGCGAGTCATTGATCGTAGGGGCGCTACGTTCTGGTTCAGGTTAGTCCATCGAAAAACCGCAATCAGACCCAGACCCTATTCGATTGATGACTTCATGCATCAATCTCAATTTCACGAGGAATAATGCGCATTAATCGTACATATCTAAATGATATATTTTATTACAGTCGCCGCACACCGATTCATGTTGCGATATTGGGATTCCTGTTCCTCGACGGAGACTCGCCCAACTTACTTGATTAAGGCGATTCTCATGCGCAAAACGATCACTCCTCCGATCGCCTGCATTTACCTCGTCCCTGCCCTCAACCGGATCGTGGTAGCTCCGTGCCGAGCTTCCAGCTCATAGCAGAACCCGCGCCAGAGTTTTGTTGGGCAAGCATTCATTCAATGACGAGAGCGAGGGGAGGAGGGGAGCGAAACCACAGACGGTTCCGCCGTGGACTGTTCCGCTTCCGGTCGTCAAAATCATTCCGCGCAGAGATTTGGCGAGTTGTGATTCATGATCCATGATGCGGGACGAAGATGGGAAGAGAATCTATCCGTTTCTCGTATTCTCTCTGAAGTACGGCACACGATAGAATGTATCGGTCTAGTCATGTCGGGCCCCCGCTGGTCTTTCTCGTGGGAGCTAAGTCAGGGAGTCATCTCGTTCATGTTACTGCTTGAGGATCAGAGGAGGATTCGCGTCTTACATCCCGTGGTGTTCCATCGGAAACTCTCGAAATGGCACACCGGCGATTGATTCCTAAAAGTCACATTATCGCGCCCTTACTGTGCCAGACGGGTCGACCGCGGTCAGAGCGGTCGATCCTTCTGAAGCTTGGGTGTCGACAGAGCGAGGTTGTCATTCGGATAGGATCTTCATTCTGATTGACATTTGTACTCGTCGGCAATGAGGGGGCTGGGTTTGTTTAACGATCTCCCCGCCCGTGGGAAAGCGTGATGCTTCCAGACACGGCCCTTTCCCAAACCCAAGGATTTTTTTCCAAACGCGGATCAGAGTTCTTCCCCACACCTTGGGAGATCATCGAGGAGGGTGGGATTTTATAGAGTTTAGAGTTCCTAAGTAGGGTGTAGAACATTTGCTCTAACCGAAGTCGGTCAGAGGTTTCTGCGACCCTAGCCGCTCACATTTTGATGTTCCAGAGCGACAGCTCTTCGCTGATTTGTTCGCTTGTGATAAATTATTCGAACTAACTGAGCATAGAAACTTAAGCTCGGATTCGAAACTCCCTATATAGGAATCAATATCCTCGCATGCAGCCATGCGATTCCAAATACGGGCTGAGTTTGAGGGATCGAATGTTTCTATCTCCGCCGCTTCCGGTAATACCTAGCTAGATCTTCTCGACGGATACCGACATCCCGATCCTGAACTAAGTCCCCGATGAGCTGGCACGAGCAAACGCACTATTTTATTCACAAAGAATGAATCACCCCTGGAACAGCTTGTCTTGTAGATATTACTGACTTCATCGTAGCGCCCTGGCGATAGTACTGGCGATTGTTTGTAGTGGACAGCTCACGGAATTGAGTGAACATCTGAAGGACGCCACTGTTCTTTCGTGCGTGGGGTCTGGAAGGATCGTGCTGGACGCTGCTGGCTAGAAGAATAGTCATAGCTCCAAGTCCCCGCTTCCATCCTCATCTGAATTCCAATCGCTTCCAATGCTGCTGTCGAGAATGATTCGAAAAAAAAGACTTGAGATCGAGCTCCCGAGAACATAAAGTTCGCTCCATTTCATTTTCCTCCGGGTATTCTCAGCTGAGGGGCATCCCCTGATGGATTCCAATAGGTCAGTTGGCTTCTCCATCACTATCAGTACTCTCTCGAAGCAATGAATGTCTGCGTCCCTCTCATACTCAATTCGGGGAGTGACCTATCCGCGCGGAGCCGGCAAAGCGGCAAAAGAAATTAGCGAATCGCATGCGCCTGCCTCTGAATCCATACCTGATTCCCCCGGGGCGCTCCGTCTTGGTCAGGGGGATAACATCTGGTTGTTGTCCCGATTTGTGTTGTTTCGATAGCGTCAAACGCTCCAATGTAGCGATCAATGACGAGCCTTGTGGCTCCCTATTTGTCAGCCCGATCCGCTCCCGGGTCGCGGAATTCGCTTCCAAACGTCGAAGCAGTGCACCTTGGACGAAAAATCGATTTACATCAGCATCGACAACTGAAGATAATGGGGAGTACAATTCAAATCAGGGAGCTGTGTGTTTTAGGATCAAATATCCACCTCCGATCTCTTGTTTCTTGCGTCGGGCCGACGGGAAGTTAGTTGATGCTCATCCTCAAACAGCAGACTCACCTGTTAGGAACTCCGGCGTCAGCTTCTCCGCTCGAATTTCATGTAATGTGATAGACGAAAAGACGACAAAAAACAGCACGAGCACTGCGGCCATTATCCTCGTTCAACCGAATTCCTGCAGAATCCAGGCCTTGTCTGAGCTCGGATCGAGATCCGCGAACAAAGACACCGTGATACGGGATGATCCCAGATTGGAAGATTGTCTCTGTACATCCCGGTCTCGCGATCTCATCGACAGCGCTACCACCAACAACAACAACTGAAACGACGCCAGCTGAGGGAGCAAGTCGACGGGGTCATTGTCACGCTTTTATCATCGGTGTGAAATAATAGATCATTTCCTCATAAAGAGCAACACGAACACTTTCTCGCCCGCCTGCACTGTTGTCGGCAAAGCCTCATGATCAGTCTCGACATGTGCTCGCCCTCTCGAGAATCGCGCACATCTCTCTTGTCTGAGTCTCACCGCGCAACGGAGATCCATGGAGTTCTTTCGGGAGCTCGTCACAACAACCTCCAATCGGACCAGATTTCCAGCGCCGCGAATTCTTTGCTACCCCTCCCTCGATTGCTCCGTCACAAAGAAGCATGCTTTCCTCGGAACAAACGGGTCTCGTGTTGCCAGGAAAGTCGCTCTTGGTTCCAAACCACAGAGCGCCTCCTTGGGGCGAATGAACACCTTCCCGGCTGACCTTCCAAGGCTAATGAAACCGTTTCGCCTCAAGTCATGTACAGCTGTACGGTTTCACGTCCCTCCAGCAACATTAGTATGAGGGCTCGCCAGCAACAAAACGCCATAGCTCTGCCGGGTCCCGTAAGAGTACACGCCTCCAGTGATGGATCGTGTGTCTGTCATAGAGAAGGGAACACAAAAGATGCACGATTGAAGACATGTCAGAGCCACGACTCCTTGGACGACAAGAAGACTGGTATACGGCTCATTTCAGCCCGAATATCTTGGAACAAGGGAGGTTGGTATTTCCTGCGATCGTTCTTCCTACCCCTGCCCCTCTCCTCATGAAAGCAAGTTCTCCGTCCGATCTTTGTCAGACGCTACGGATCAGCTCGCGACTTTCCCCCCGGATATGGCTTTCAATCTTCTCGCCGGGCAAAATGATTTCGCGGAGATGTCGCCTCATCCAATCACGAGGACTGAGCCCGAACGCATCAAGAGCCGACGTCGTTTCGATCGGCAATCAGATTTCAGAGAGTTCGTCGACGACGCGACGCACGTCGATCTTCTGGAAGGTGCTTGGCGGACATCAGAGAGACATCTCCCCCGGGGGAAGGAGGCAGGGAAACGAGCAGCCTTGAGCATCGCTGAAGTACTTATGCAAAATAAGGAGCGAGCATGCGATCGAGATCGCTGATGATCCTGTCAAGATTGAAGGAGCTGGAACATAATACCCATGCGCGTTCCCGACTTCCGGTGGCGAAAAAATCGAGCAGAATAGATCCTGATCGTGAATGTCTTTTCCGGAATAATGCTGGGCGGTGTTGCTCTGAACGCCGGACTTTTGCGGCCAACGTGATTTTTTCGTCTCGGAACGGGTGATACATCGTCCCCGTTGAGGATGAGATGGATCGGCGTGGATCGTGCACGGGGAAGAACAAGGGGAGGCAATTTCCATCGATAGCCTAGTAAACCAAAGGGAAGAACGGAGAACTCTGTTGGGATTCTAGGGAACTGCTCGTCGGTATTGCAAGGCTCAACTCGACTTTCGCGGAGCACGTCCCCGGCGACGTTTCGCCCGTCAGATATTCATCTGCGGTCGCTCGCAGCAAGCAGGCCTCAGGTGAGCGATGTGGAATTACCGGGATATCTGCCCGTGAATAGAGCGGTCAATCAAAGTGGTCATCGGACTGAATCACGCTTGAAGCCGAAATTAGGCCACCGTATCATCCTGTTGAGCGAATGAGCGCGAAAAGCAAGAGACTGACACGTGCGTGCCTGCGAAGGAACGGTGTGAATTGCACGTTCCATGCAGAGATACGCGGGCCATGACATATGTATAACTGGCGCGGAAACCTGCCGGATCGTGCCCTTTCAAGAATTCGTTGTGGAGCGGCCCTTCCGAGAGAAGAATTTGAGCCCCACGCACCTATGGGGAGTCGAGAGGGTGAGTAAGAATCTTGATCGAGTCGCGGTGCGGGAAAACCGCAATCATCCGGTTCGCGTCGAGTCTACGGAAAGAACTTCACTTCTCCTCCTCCGGATCGGATTCAGAGAAGGGCGCACCGTACACTGATCTGGGACGACCCATCTGCCGCCGGGGATGAGTCGTTGATGCACGTCAAAAGTACCGCGGAGGAACCCGACGCTTGTGCAGCTAGTTAGGCGCGGAGTTTTCCGGGCTAATTAACGGGGATTAGGCTCGGTCCGGTCAAATCGGGCAATTACCTACACGGAGACCCATTCGCGAAGGCGTTTTCGCTCGTTTCGGGATCGTTCGAGCTCCCGTATCAGTCCCTTCCTGAACCGATGATCGCAGAAAAGATTCCCACGTGTCGCGAAGTCGAATGATGGGGAATCGCTGTGAGGATCACGGGGAAAAATTCTGGGAGACTCCGGTTCGGCAAATCGAAGAGGCGTATCCGGCTCCCGGAACGCTATCCGCAGAGCAATGCGAGAGCGCTTGACGAGACTATCGGGTCTCGAATCGATCATGAGAGGCTAGAGGTAGACCGGAACCTGGGGCATGCGTCCGATTTCGTGCCCATGGCACCTACTCTGCTGGACGCGGATCTCGAGATCTGAACCACGCTATCCGGGAAAGCTTCCTTTCGGCTTACGCTGGCGCTAGAGTATTAAAGCCCATGGCAGGCGAAATTCTCCCGATAAGCGGAAGTCAAATCGAGAGGAGTCTCTCAAAATCTAAAAATTGCATCGGATTGTCATCGCTATCCTGCTGATCAATGGGACCGTTCTGATTTTTCGCGTGCGTTCCGAGCTGGGGGCCAGAACGGAATTTCCGAGTCAAAGGTGCCGACGGTCCCTGAGAGGGAAATCTGAGTGTTGTGTTTGTTCTGGCGCCATACGTAACATAACGTCACGGAACGCGATATTGACTCCCAGAAGCCGCGCGCGATCTAGCTTGGCCTCAAAGAATCTACTTTATTCGGCTCAGGAAAAGCGGTTTCCGGAAATCTGCGTATGGACGAGTTTTCCGTCCTCGCGAGATACACCGAGAGGAAATCATGGGATGTCCTCCTCGTGGGCGGCTGGGGGTCCGAACCATTTTGTCAAGGGAACAGTATTGTTCTCATCGTTGTTCTCCCTGCAAGGATTTGTGCAACGAGTCAAAGCTCTTGCGTAGTTCCCATGCTTGGCTGGAGCCCGACAAGCGCCCGAGACGAGACAGGACATCAGTGAGCTCTCACCCCCAGTGGCGATCGTCACGAAGGTTGCAACTTGGCAGAATGCCGTCCTCGGAAGAACTCACTGCACGAATAAGATTCCGAAAGAGCTTCAGGTGGGGACTGGATTAGCGACAGTGAGCCGTAGACTGGAAAAGCGTAATCATGAGAATTTCCAGAAGGACCATCCAGGGACTCGAAAGAAGAGGAAAACAAGGCCCACAACCGGTGAGCGCAAGCTAGAGAAAACGCGGAACAGTCAAGTCTACGGAGGAGAGCTCCTCTTGAGAGTGATTAATGCTCCAGTGTCAGCTCATCGGCAGGCTGCTCTGAAAATAAGGCAGATAGAGGCTTGGATAGTTTACATTCAATCAATCAACGCAGATCGCATGAGACGAGGCCTTGATGACTCCAAGGCGAAACCCAGACCCGGCATCAAACTTTGCGGAGAGATATGCCTCGATCTGTCGCATGAATTATAAGACTCACAGTCTTACAGCCGAAGTGAGGCATCGATATAATTCTCAAGCTCCGGCTCCGGGTGAATTTCGAAAAATGCTACTCCTCATGAGTCCGAGTAATGGACGGCCGTTGAGAGCTCGCTGGAAACCTTGAAGAGAGCCGAAGCCATCGTCATTGACTCGGCAGTGACTTAATGAGCAGATCTGTTCTCTGCGCCATGTCTACAAGTCATCAGCCCATCGAGCGGAAGCTAGAGGACTGGAGGCGAATCCACGCTCATTACTCCTGGATCGGAGGATCGTGTGATCTCAGGACAGCAGATTCCTCACATAGCATGCATCCCTAAGACCCTCACGATGTTCAGGAGGATGCGTGCTTTTGGTGGTAAGCAATCACGGCCTTCCGTTTTCCTATCCCTATCTGAAGGACAATGGGGAGGCTGGCGGATGCAGGGAGGGGCTGGCGATGCTGCCGTCTGCTCTCGTGCCACTTGTATGCTTTCCCCCGCGAGCTCACCCTCAGCGAACGAGGCATTATTCCCGATCACGACGGCGTTCTCCAGCGATGAGCCGCTGAATGCGACGAATCGAGTGTCCTCTGTCTGCAGATCGATAATACCCCGTCGATCGATTATACTTTAAATTTACCTATGTTCATATCTTCTCAGATGATTATGGCGAGGCATACCTCGGGAATAACGGTGGAGCTCGTCAGACGAACGATTCGAGGAATATTCCTTGCGCTTGAGAGCTTGACCGGAAGAATTTTCGTTGTAACGGCGATGAGCCTTCCGCTCTGCCGATCGGGAGAAATCTCCACATGGTGGAGTTCTCCTTAGCAGCGGCAATGCGCGGTCTGTAGCACCGCTTGGAGAAGAAATTCGGGGACGGAGATCAAGACTCCCCTGGGGAATGCCTCGAGTGGTCGCCAGCCCGATTCGATCTTTGTGAGCGGCAAACTTTCGACGCTTTTCGGGATGTCAGAGCCTAGTTCTCGTTTGACTCTTACGACTAGACTTGTCTTCTCGGTCAGCCATAGGGAGGGCGAGCATCCGACTTTCCCCCGACCAGGAAGTCTAAGTAATGATCGACAAGAGGGTTTCTGACTGAAGCGCTCGCTCGCAATCCCCTCAAAAGAGCGGGTCCACTTTTCCGTCTCCCGGAAACCATTACGTGGAGCCGAAAGCTTTCTCATTGAACATCGAATGTTCCCGTGCCGCAAGCGATTGTACGCTTTCACGACACGAGGCACTTGCGGAGCGACCATCGCAAACGTCAACTGCACACATGACGACAGCAGGTCTAAAGGGAAGACGCGAAGCCTCTTCGAGAAATAACGTGATTTTCCGCCTGAATCCTTGAGTGGTCAGCGGAGAGACTTTCGTAAGGGTAAACACCGTCCAAGTGGACTCCCGTTGGAGTCCTGGGAGGCTCTAACTCAGAGGGTCTCTTCTCGAATGCGGAACTTAGTTGGGAGTTTCCGAAGGTTCCTCGTATAGGGGAAAGAGTAGGATCCGATCCGAGGGCGATCGACCCTCACATGCATGTTTACCCGGATCGGTATGGCTCCTGCTCGGCTGCGGTCACCCAATCTGAACCCTAATACGAAATTCCCTCGATCGTCATTTGTAAAGCTGCATCATCAATGTTGGGGCGACCCTCTGAATTCCGGAATGGATGTTAAGAAGGCTCGCTTGCTACATTCGGCAATCCGAGAATATCCTCCGAGGCATTCCGACCCCGGAGGATGATGAAGCCAGGTGGTTTTTCGTTTTCTGTAGCTCGGAACCATCGGGTGAGTCAATTCATCGCGGGAGTGCGATGGGGAGATAGGTATGCGTTGAGATTCCGCGGCGAGCGGAGTTCATGACTGAAGAGGTTGGTGCCCGGGAACAGCTCAGCGCTCCTCTTGCGTGGCGAGGAGCTTATCCCGAGGTCACGACCATCGGGAAATTCGTACGAGAGGCGATTTTCCGTGGGGATAATATTGAGGCGGGAATATCGATCCAGCCGATCGCTCCAGCTGGATGTATACGTAGATTGCGACAGCGAAGAAAATCAGGTGTATCTGGACTTTTCGGAGTCCCTTATAATGAGTATTGGAGTGCTTCGGCAGTGCATGAGCCTGTGCAGAAAAAAAAATTCCTGTCTTTTTCGTCGACATCCGTGGAACTCCGAAGCTATGAGCGTGGCCTGTAGGGTATAGGAATAGTAGACATGTCTCTACCTGGACGCAGCCGCGATTCACCGTCAACCGTGAGAACCCATGACGGCTATTCACGGTAGCGTTCCAACCCTCCGAGAGCGAACGCGATTTCGATAGTTTAGAAGGAACTCTGTCGTCTCGATGAGACAACTAGTGTTGGAACTCCATAAAGAGACGTATTGGAGGACATCGATGGAGCTACAATACGCCGCGGGTTCGGGACTTTGGGCCAGATGTATAGTATATCCACAGGGAAGATGGACTCACTCAGTTCAAAAATGACGCGGCAGGCGCCAGATTCAGATCGCAATCGACTTTCTCACTGTTTGCGAACGTAGACGAAGTTCAATCATGATCGGTTGGGGCCTGCACTGAGCTAAGTATCTGCCCGTCCAATGCTAAGGAAGCTTGTCTGGATCTTACAGAGTATTGTGGATTTCAAAGCTTAAGAAATCATCTCTCTTCCCCACCGAGGGCATCACATTGAAATTATATCCAAGCGTAAATACGGAAAGATCCCACGGATCGGCTATTGAATCGGAGAGAAGGGTGAGCGTCCTGGTAGGGTTGTTAAGTGTATACGGCATCAATCAAGGCGTTATCACCTGCTCGATAGAATCCGAACCCCGTCCCTGTTAATGGCCTCGGGTTCTTACGCTGCTGCACGAGCACGACTCGTCGGAATCCTCGATGGATAAATTCCGAGTGGAAAAATCCGCTATACCGGCGCCAACACAAGGAATCCAGAGCAACATCGAGAAAACCTCTGAGGAACGAGCGCGCTTTCCGAGCCTCGCTTCTCGCCCCTCTCTGTTCGCAATCTATCGCCGAAGAAATCGAACATATCTGGTCCTCTTTCCCACTGGCATCTCACCGCGAGTTCCGAAATAGAAACCCATGGAATTCATGCGCTTATAAGCAGAGTACGAGTCACATTCAAGTCACTGTCTCAATCGGCTCGGTCTCTGTCGTCGCTGGCTCTTTCTTTCGTCAGGATCAGAAGCTCACAATCCTTTCGCTATCGCAGTGAAGAACGGTCGTACTCTCGGTTAAGAAGTCAGCTATCGTTTCTTGAGAACACTTCTGATGGCTCCGAACTCGAATGTCAGCCCTCTGTCAACCCCGAGCCCTCTGCCTACCCCGAGCCCTCTGTCTGCCCTGAGCCCTCTGCCTACCCCGAGCCCTCTGCCTACCCCGAGCCCTCTGCCTACATGGAGGTGAGTCGAATGTTGCGAACGAATATGTGGAAACCCATACCTCGATTCGTATCAAGTCAGAAGGCATTCGCTCCAGACTCCATTGAGTCTTGGGGAAGCTGTAAAGCTCAAGTTCGGAGACATCATCAATCATGGAGTCAGCACCGCGGTCTCTCTAATTTCTCTCCTCCTGATTCCAGGTTCGAAGACCGACGCTTGGAAATACGCAGCCATTATTATGGGCAATGCCCGACCGAACGGCAGAATCAGACCAATCGGCAGAAAAATCGGAAAGGCCAGACTTTGCGCGGTCAAATAGCTCCGGTGGTCGACTTTATGGACCGGGTGCACAATGAACTCGTTAGGCAATTGGGGGATAAATACCTCGATCTTTTGGACGAGTACCGACGAGTCAATCCTGAATTGTGCAATGAATAGCTCCAATGAGAAGGAGCGGTATGATACCGAATATACAAAGAAATAAACGTAACTTCCTATTGTAGACTCTGTCTTGGCGGTCCCTAAAGCAGACTAGTCCACCCTACCGAAAGGTGGAGCTCTCGCTCCATTCTGGCTGGTATCCTCCGAGGCATTCCGACCCCGGAGGATGATGAAGCCAGGTAGTTTTTCGTTTTCTGTAGCTCGGAACTCGGACCCACCGGGCGAGTCGATTCATTGCGGGAGTGGGATGCGGAGATAGGTATGCGTTGAGATTCCGCGGCGAGCGAGGTTTATGACTGAAGAGGATGGTGCCCGGGAACAGCTCAGCGCTCCTCTTGCGTGGCGAGGAGCTTATCCCGAGATCACGACCATCGGGAAATTCGTCTAAGAGGCGATTTCCCCTGGGGATAATATTGAGGCGGGAATATCGATCCAGTCGATCGCCCCAGTTGGATGCATAGATTGCGGCAGCGAAGGAAATAGGTTGTATTTGAACTTTTCGGAGTCCCTTATTAAGAGTATTGGAGTGCTTCGGTGGTGCATGAGCCTGTGCAGAAAAAAAAACTCCTGTCTTTTTCGTCGACATCCGTGGAACTCCGAAGCTATGAGCGTGGCCTGTAGGGTATAGGAATAGTAGACATGTCTCTACCTAGACGCAGCCGCGATCCACCGTCAACCGTGAGAACCCATGACGGCTATTCACGGCAGCGTTCCAACCCTCCGAGAGGGATCACGCCGCCCTGAGCCTCACGCGAGATCCATGTTCCCTCAGCGGATCGGAGTCGAATCCGCGGGGCTCCGCTTCCCCTCTCGAGCCTACATCGAGTCCCACGTTCTGAATGTTCCCTGGACTCCGCTTTCCGTTAGGAATATCTTCTCCACAAGCGGTCTGTAAGGGATTCGCGACGCATCTCAGAAAGAGATTCCCTCAACCGACGGAATCCGGCCCGAGAAAAAAACGCGGTAATGATCCCCTTGCTCCGCGGCGCTCTCACGGATGTATTTTTTCCTCTACTCATCGCTCGCGAACGCGGTTTCGATGGTTCAGGGAGAACTCTGTTGTCTCGATGAAACAACTAGGGTTGGAACTCCATAAAGAGACGTATTGGAGGACCACGATTGAGCTACAATAGGCCGCGGTCTCGGGACTCTGGGTCAGGTATATACATATGTATGCCCAGCGCGGGGAAAATGGACTTTGTTCAAAAATGACGCGGCAGGCTCGAGATTCAGATCGCAATCGACTTTCACACCGTTTGCGAACGTGGACGAAGTTCAATCACGATCGGTTGGGGCCTGCACTGAGCTAAGTATCTGCCCGTCCAATGCTACTGAAGCTTGTCTGGATCTTACAGAATATTGTGTTATTGTAGGCTTAAGAAATCATCTCTCTCCCCAACCGAGGGTATCCTATTGAAATTATATCGAAGCGTGAATACGGAAAGATCCCACGGATCGGCTATTGAATCGGAGCGAACGGTGGGTGTCCTCGTAGGGTTATTGAATCCAGAGCAACATCGAGAACACCCCTGAGGAACGAGCGCACTTTCAGAGCCTCGCCCATCTCTGTTCGCCATCTATCACCAAAGAAGTCGAACATATCTGCCCTCGGAAGACAGCTCATTATTTCGAAATCTAGGCATTCCTTTCGGTTGTGTGATGTCCGGTGCACGGCCAGGTGGCAGATCGCATAATCCCCCCGCCGCTCTTCTTCAATTAACACCCCGATTCTAATCTAGTCCTCTCTCCCACTGGCATCTCACCGCGAATTCCGAAATAGAAACCCATGAAATTCATGCGCTTATAAGCAGAGTTCGAATCACATTCAAGTCACTGTCCCGATCGGCTCGGTCTCTGTCTTCGCTGGGATCCTTCTTTCGTCAGGATCAGAGGCTCACAATCCTTTCGCTATCGCAGTGAAGAACGGTCATACTCTCGTTTAAGAAGTCAGCTATCGTTTCTTGAGAATACTTCTGATGGCTCCGAATCAGAATGTCAGCCCTCTGTCTACCTCGAGCCCGCTGTCTACATGGATGTGAGTCGGAAGTTGCGAACGAGTATGTGGAACTCCACCCCTCGATTCGTATCGAGTCAGAAGGCATTCGCTCCGGACTCCATTGAATCTTGGGGAAGCTGTCAAGATTCGACTCGGATTCAACATCATCAATCATGGAGTCAGCATCCCGGTCTCTCTAATATGTCTTCTTCTGATTCAAGGCTCCAAGACCGACGCTCGGAATTACAACGCCGTTATTCTGGGCAATGCCCGACCGAGCGGCAGAATCAGACCAATCGGCAGAAAAATCGGAAAGGCCAGGCTTTGCGCGGTCAAATAGCTCCGGTGTTCGATTACTTGGACCGGGTGCACAATGAACTCGTTAGGCAATTGGGGGATAAATACCTCGATCTTTTGGACGAGTACCGACGAGTCAATCCTGAATTGTGCGATGAATAGCTCCAATGAAAAGGAGCGGTATGATACTGAATATACAAAGAAATAAACGTAATTTCCTATTGTAAAATCTGTCTTGGCGGTCCGTGAAGCAGACTAGTCCACGCTACCGAAAGGTGGAGCTCTTGCTTCATTCTCCCTAGTCCCCGGGTTCGGATGGGTCAGTTCAATAGGGCGACTCAAATGGAGAGAGATGTACTGAACACACTACTGAATGCCTTTCAATAAAAGCTCCGGATTCTCTTTTCCCGACCTCCTCGTCGGAAGACCTCAATGAGGGAGAGCTCAGTGATGAAAAGGGGCCCCTGTTAGGTAATGCGACACTCGCTTGACGGAAGTTCATATGAGAGAGAAACTTCTATCTATAGTTTCAATAATTCTGCGAACAAATCATCGCAGTCGTTCCCACTCCCACTACGAAGTGTAGAGGACCGGGAAATCGCAATAAGCACAGGATTCCCGCTGCGACAATGAATTTTTCTCTCTCTACGATGAATGGCGACTGAGCTTTGTGTATGCACATCTGGGCAACGCAGGTGTGTCGAGGGCCTCGTGATATAGCGGGGCCTCTAATAGAGTGATGCTCCTAATAGTGAGAGGCTTCTGATATTTCTAAAGAATGTTCCAGCAGGCTTCCATGAGGCGAAGGCTGACGTGTTTCTTGGGGGGCTTGCGATAGAGAGCGGCTTCAGTTAGCGAAGGGCTTGAGCTCGAGAGGGGAATTCATTGGTCAAGTCACGGTGTACAGTGGAACCGCGTTACAACGGACCGCTTGCAACTCGTTTCGCTCATTGCTTTGGAATTCCGCTGTGAGGAAAGATGTTCAGCACTGCCTCTGAGGAGATGCGGCCAATGAGGCTGCTGAGGAACGTTCGTGATACCGAAAATTTCGCCATAACGCATTCTGTTGCAATCAAATGTCACCGTACGAATATTCAAAATAATAAGCGTAGCTCCACGGGACTCGGACCTGGGCCACTCGGCTAGCAGCATACTTCAGGATACCTCTGGGAGATCGAGGCGCGTGCTCCCTTCCCCGGCACACCATGGGAATCCGTTCAGACCAGCCCTGTTCGGTTCAAAAATCCAACGAGTCAGAATACCAGAACTTCAAGCTGTATGTCGGAGAACCTCTTCCTCTAGCTCATCGTATCGAGCGGTGCACGCAGCATCTGAGCCGCGGATAAAGTCATCCTTGCCCCTCCCAGATATAGTCCCTCAGGCGTCCCCGCAGCCGTAGTCCGAGCTTCACCCGATCACGCGGGCTCCGAGGAGAGATGAGACCTATAACTGCTGCTGTCGACCTCGCAGCTCGACCCATTCACAAGGAACTTGATCGACTTCTTCAGGGAATCGGATAGCCGAGAATACTTTGTGTTTACGGGAGGCTCATTCCCGTGAAGAGAATTTCTCCACCGTAAAGCAGTCGACTCGCGAATGGGGAAAGAAGAAACCTCAGGATACCTGTGGGTCTCAGATGCTCGCGCTCCGTATCGAGGCGCGATCTTTCTGCAAGGTGATGCTCACGGAGGATTGGATATTCTTCGATTTCCGGCTCTCCGGGATTTTTTTATTCACCGAAGGATTGTTCCAAAATTGCTTTATGTGACCCCTGCTCCAAGCATATATACCTAGAGTCCCGCCCTAGGTGTAACGCCTCCTGTAGAGCTCGAAAACTTCACATTTGTTGGGTGGAATTCCCATTCCAGGTGTTGGTCTCATTATCGGACTCATCTGAAGTATTCAATCTGGTGATGTTACCATTACGTTGATACGGGGTGCGCTGGCGGACTCCCGATGTCTGACTGCGTTTCCTGCGTCGAAACACAGAGACGGCTTTAGCGTCAGCTCAAACGCCTGTGTATTACGGTCTTTGATGAGATTAGATTACCTCGATGGTCCTGGAGCATCCCGGTTCGCTTCGGTCGTTGACGCTGCAGCCGGAGCCGCAATCGGCGCCGGAGGGAAGATACCTTCCAGAAATGACGTGAAAAAGCTCATGACGAGCTTGAAGGGAACCGCCAACATTTCCCACAAGCCTCGGCTCGACGATTGCACGACACCCGAGCTGAACGCCCCTCCTGACTGCGTTTTCTGCGGGAACAGAATCTATGGTCGGTTTTTTTTCTCAACGCCGAAAAGATCGGCCCCGTATTCGATCACAGACTTCGGATAGACTTGCCCATCCCACTCACAATGATCACAAGAAGTACTGCACTGGGGGCCAGTTGGAGCTCTCGGAGCGTCTGCTGATCGCAGTCGGCCTCGAAGACTCGACGGGGGAAGTTCAGAGCCAGGCTGAAGTTGCTCAAGTTCTTCACTCCAGCGATATAATTCCTCACCTGCGCATAGCCTAGCGTATGTTATATCGGGAGGTACGCGGTGGCGATTCGGGAGGGGGGGAGTCTCTGTAGGAGTCTAGAGTCATCGATGATTAACGGGAGCTCCAGCAAACGATCGCGAATCTTTCTGGCGGTGGATTCAGTATTACCTGAACGAAATCGTCGTCTGCTGGGAACAAGCGAGTAACAGTACTGCCGTCAGGCAGCCTGAACATTATGTTTGCGGAGACGGAATTTTGAGCCTTGCGACGCTCAGCCTCCTCTTGTTGTTCTTGCATTCGCTTTCGTCGGTCATCGTCGTTCTGCTGCTGGCGTTGCTGTCTTTCTAAACGATCTTGTTTGATCTGTTCTTGGACCTGCGCCCGATACCTGGTGTTGCGTTCAAAGAAACGATGAGAATAGTACCGGTCGGAATTCGATATTGACATGGGGCCCCGCATGAGGATGGTTCGTAGAAGATGCCGAACTCGCAGTCACCTCTTCTCTTCATCCCGTTCTTTCTGCTTCTGAACGGCAAGATCTTTCATCTCTTTATCCTCTCGTTCCCGCTTGATCCTTTGAATATTTTTCAGCGCCTCTCTTCGCTCGATTTCCCTCCGTCGGGTCTCTTCAGCTTCCTGCTGAGCTTTCTCCTCGCGGCGAATCTCGATCAAACGAGTGACTCTGAATCCGAAATTTATCGGGATTTCAGATCGAGTTAGCCCTAATGGTGGCATTCATTCGGAACCAGTTCTCACGAGAGTATTAGGGGGCGGGGAGGGGGTCAGCTCTCCGATTTACCTCTGCACTTTATCTTCTAGCGAAATCATGCTAGAATCTCCCCCTGAGACGTCGTCGATCTTGTCCTCAACTGGCGTCGCGGGCCCCGGCTCAGGGGGCGCTGAAGCTTCTCCTTTTGCTGCCTGTTGCTCTGCAGGCGCTCCTTCCTCTGCATGGACAACTGGAGAAGTAGGATCAGCCATCGAGGCTTCCTCGGCCGGCTTCGCTTGCCGTGAATTTAACACCTGAGGAGAATGAGAAGGATTTATGATTCCTTCTTCGAGACCATTCCGATCGGGCTCGCCTGTATACTCGTTGCCTTGGTTACTTCGGTTATTTTATCCAAGATGGTTTCTGTCTGTTGAGGTCCAGCCAGAACTTCGAGAGCCACCCCGGTGTGGGGACAGATCAGATACAGCGACGGAACAATCAGCACGGGGAAGACTTGAGCGAACTGCGTCAATTCTGGCGAAGGCTGCTTCAGCTTCAGGGATATCACACGGGGATTGATGCTCGACAGTAGCACCGAGTTCAAGGCCGAAGCGACCTGCTCCGACTGCGGGTTTTCACCTGAAGGCAATCCAGACTTTGACTCGCCACACCGATAGACTCAGAAACGAGGGTTATTCATGCCCGATCGTGGAAGTCTTTGCCGAAAATTTCAGTTCTAGCCGGTCTTGCGTACGGAGATAGAGTTACCGATCTATGGCACTCACCGTAAACATAAACAGTGATTAACTTGTCCTCATCACGAGCTGCCGATATGGCATCCGTAATTCCACCGTCGTACCACTCCATGTCTGCGGAGGAAAGGCGAGTGTAAGAGCATTCCCGTCGAAGATCGATGGTCAAGATCGCTTGGATTGCATCAGTCTGCATAGCTCATCCGGCCGCGGGTTGAAGGAGCCCGAAAACACTGTCGCTCCGCATTGACGCACTTCGAGTGTGCCGGAGGGATTCATCTTACCTCAAACACAGGCTCGGAGAATTCTTAAGTTCCGAAAAGTAAAATCTTCACCGATACTGAGGGAAGATGCTAAAACCTAAATATTTTGTGGTGGAATGGCCACGGACACGCAACATGAAATTCGGCTCGTACGCTGGTACGCTTCGTACGGCGTACTGTTGTACGCTTGTACGTCAAGCTTGAGATAGCGTACAAATGTACGTATGTCAAGTCTATGGCGAAGACGTAAAAGTAGAACGCGGGGTAAAATTGCACAAAAAGGGAATCTGTCGATGTGGGAGAGTGTAGACAATGCTGTTGATGATCTCTGCAGGGAGTTCCCTAAGAAGCGGGCGGACCTTTCCATCGTCCACATATTTTGATATTCACCCGCGTCGGATCCTTCAGAATTCTATCTGCATTGCAGGAAAGTCGGCTCGAACTATTCGAAGCGGATCCGGAAGACATCAAGCCTCATGAAGGGCACATCTGGACGGGAGCCGAGGAAGATTTAGCTCCTCCGCTCCCCCGAACTAGAGCTCCCTCAGGATGTTCCCCTGATCGCTTGGAGCTCACTTATCTCTCAGTCAATGATGATAGAATAAGCCTCCGGAAAATGACTCAAGGACTTGGAGAAAGAATTATTATTTTTTTCAATGGGGGTCGGAACGACTGTGAGATTCATCAACGAAAAAAAGGCAGCCATGACGGAGATTGCTCTCATGTTTAAATGAGAACTAGAAAGAACTGTTCGGATTTGTTCCTTTTATCCTTGGTGGGCACGAATGAATTCGAAGTCGGGTAAGCCATCGCGCGGGCTTCGTATACCGTACCCTGAATAGAAATTCCCACAGAGCGGCTGTACTCCCTCTGGATAATAACGGTGATCCGAGTTCTTCGAAACTTCAATCAGGTGCCGGTCTCCGAGGTCGGTCTCTATATTCGATTCCGATTGTATATGAAAGGAATCGATTGGAAAGAAAACCTTGATACTGCAGAGAGCTGCAGGAGAACTTGTATGTGCAATAATTCACGGTCGCTTGTCATACCTTCTGTCACTGGAGCGTTCATGATATGGTTCCCCGGATAATCTTTCCGCTCTTCGGGACTCGGCCCGTGAAGGTGTCAGGTTTCCGCTGCGATGGAAAACGTGATCTCCGTTTGTTCTTCGGACAGCAGTACCGGCGATTCTCGATTCATCGATTCGTCACTCTCGAGGACGTCGATCTAAGACAGATCTACGTATTCAAAGCGATGCACGTGGTCCAGTTGCATACGTTTTCCTCATGATATGCATATTTTTTTCCGAGCGTTTGTGAGTTCTGCGTGACGAAACTATCCGTCGAGCGACAGGCTATCCAGCGAAACGTGCGGTTGTCAGTGACATGGTCCACAGCAGCGCCCTCTATAACGTTAAACAGACTGAAAAGCTGCGAGACGCGACGTCCTGGAGAGTCTCAGAAGATGGGATAGCAACGCTGGATACATGGCCACTGTCGTCTCTGCTGGAGTGGTCGAGGGATCTTTCCCCGAATTCAAGTCATCCTCTATGTTTTGGTTTTGGTTCGTCGTCAGTTGATTGGTGAAAAAAGGGGATCCCCCATCGCGCGTCATTCACTGCGAAAGTTTAAGTAGCGTTTGATGCGGGAGCGAAACGTAAAACGACTGAGGTAGTGCAGGGCAACTTACGAAGGAGTCGAGTCGAAAGTTTTATTACTCCATCGTCGATCTCGATTTAGACCGTAGACCTCGATTTTTCCGTATCGGCATCAACAGTGAGGGCACTGTCCGTACTCAACAAGGCTCTCATAAATTACCCCTGTCTGCCTGAAATGATGCACGCACTATTCACCGCGACCCGCATGCGAAGATTGAATTGAACCTCCGAAACATCTCAATAGTATCTCAAACACCAGCTCGAGGCCGGCTCGAGTTCGCTTTCCTCCTGGATTCCTTCTCGCTTCATGAGCAAATACCCTCGCGATCGCTCTCTATCATTTTAATGGGGTCTCCATGGTCAGTGGATTTCGGAACCGCTTCTCGTTAGTAAGCTTGTCATTGTCCTATTCGTGTCACTTCGTCGCTGTGTTTCCCCTCTCGAACTTGATCCTCCCTATAAGTCGTGAGATGATCTACAATAATTCACAGAACGTTCGTTGGATAATCTCGCAACCCACAGCGGTCAGTCTGAGACAACAAGCTCGGCGACCACTAGAGAATCACAGTGGGGGAATCGTGGGAAGATGGCACCGATCTTTCTGATTTTCCACGAGGTACCGTGTTCCCCCGGACACAGAGAAAGCTCTAACATTTACACCTGATGCAATACACAACTCGCACCGAAAAAGGTCGGACATCCTGCAATGCCAAGATACCATCGGGAGCCCGCATTCTACAGAGCGCCTAATTTACTCGATGTGATTCATGTCGACCCATCAATAACGGATCTATTTCGAAGCTCGAGAGTGGCGCACTCCAGTCAGAAGACTCGAGTTGAAGGATAATAAATTCTATCTATGATTCACAACACCAACTTAAAGATCTGCTCTGCTCGCCTTTTCCTCCGATCCTGCCAATCTGAAAACGACTACTCGAGAACATAGATACTTGTGGACTGGGGAAGGCACGGGACTTAGAATCGAGTCGGTTTCTCCCTCCCTCACTTCATGGAAGATTCAACATCTTATTGTTTGGTTCCAACACGACGTGCGACTGACGATGGCGACTCGGCTGCGAGAGTCTGCGCTCTGCCGAGAGACTGAGCAAAGCGTTCGACGTTCGACAAATCTCAGTTTCTGTAGTGGTCAAGGATGCCCTCTCTACTCGCTCTTCACGCGATTCCGCGAGGGTTGTCCTCAATTGCACCAAGGGAGCGCCTCTTATCACAAGAGTGTGTGGTTCCGTCGGGAATGATAGACAACGTACCACGACCCATGACTTAAGATATCTTCAACTGATCGGCTCCGCTCAATCCAGCCGGAGGGAGGCTCGGCTCCCCACGCGATGATGAGTTGCTTCCGTTTTTGGAAACATGTACGGACATACATATGTCTACAGAGTTCTGAAATCACTTACTCAGAACCGCGAAAACGGTGATGACGATGAGAATTCACGCACCGGCGACTCCGCATTCGCAAATCGAGTCCTGTTTGGAGGAAGTTTCTCTAAGCTCGATAAGCTGCGATTCCTAGGTAAGAAGCAGGGAGCCGTTCCTTTCAACATTGAGTATCGATTCGAAAGCCTCACAGTGTCCGGTCTAATTTGCTCTCTTTGTCCCCACGCAAGATGGGCCGTAAAAGTATCCTTAGTGACACCGAAAAAGCTTCCATCGTGGCCTACCGTGATTGTGGTCTTTCGATGAACCAAATTGCGGTCAAACTGAAGCGCTCGAGATGCGTGGTGCAGAATTTCTGCAGAGACCCATCCTCATACGGCAAGAATTTTTCGAAAAAAGGGGATCCCAAGCTGGCCGAACGCGAAAAGAGGAAGCTTCTGCGCGAGGCCTCAAAGTCTGGATCGAACTCGTCGAAGCTCAAAGCTGAACTCTGCCTGCCGGTCTCTAAAAGGCAGATCAGAAGCATTCTCTCGTCCGCTCAGCATCTCAACTGGCAGAAACTTGCACCGACGCCGCGCTTGCAGAAGCACCACTTGGTCAATCGGATAAACTACGCGACCAAGGCCCTCGAGTTGGGGTCGAGGTGGGGCCGATTCCATGCCCACGCGCCTCAGGGATGTCCTTCTGTGCAAAGGAGGGTTTACGAAGTACTAGAAAGGTGCCAAAGGGTTTTTCTGGCAGAAATTGGGCGAATAAAACATGGCGGCCTTATCCAAACTTCCACCCGATAATCCGAATTTTTCGTTCATTTAGGGTAGTTGACGGTGTTAGCTGAAAGTTGCCTGATATGATTCCTTGGATAGAAGCATCGGAACGAGGTGTCAGATGTGAATTACTTCACTCCGTTCGTCCACGGATTCGGTATCATAGGGTGGCCTTATCCGAACTGCCACTACTGTACCACAACGCTGATAACCGCATTCACATACGATCCTGAGTTGTCTAAATCGCTATCCGACGGCAGCAGAGTCCCTTCTGAGATCAAGATAGAATGATTACCACAAAGAGATAGTTGCGGGTCGAGACTGCAGAACATTCTGGAGATAGAGCCGGAGACATCTCGGTGCCGCCTCCCGCGTGAGCGGCGTCGTTGCGGCTATGCACGTTTACGCGAGTACAACACGCGAGTAGACAAACGCGCAAACCACTCGACCACCCGTCAGGTACTCCAAGAACACCTGAGACACATTATCTCTCAGTCAGGACAAAAACCGGTGAAACACCGGTGTTCCCGCGAGACCGGAGGAGCTTGGTCAGGTGCTCGATTGAGAGCGGCTCCGGAGACTTCGTTGACCAGGGGTGCGTAATATATCCTCCCAGCCCATCCGCCGGGGGGGTGAGGATTCACCGTGAGGGACGTTATATTCGATACCATACTCGATCCAAAACAGGCGTCGCGTGCCGCGGAATGCTAACACCCAAGGAGAGAATAGCAATACCCATTCCGATCTGTGTAGAACACTTGGGCATTTGGATCAGCGATTTGGGTCTTGAGCACTGGGCAGCGCTGTCCCTCATCTTGCACCGTGAAATTAAGTCTAGTCCAGGGGTGGCCAAGTGGGGGTCCGCGACGTGGTTCCTGAGTCAGATTCGGAGTCAGATTCCCCAATGGAATATATGGTCATTGATCATGAACTGTCTGGGAATCAAGGCTGCACGTTTCGCAGCGAGAAGATCAAGTCTGCAGACATCGCTGACAAGCACGTCGAATCGAACGTCGAACTTCGCATTCGAAGCTTGTGAAAAAGTGCATTATTAGAAATGAGGGGTGCGCCGACTCCCCGCCGGTCAGGGGGTCCCCCAGCTCACCCAAGTTAGCCTCCCCTGGTCTAGTCGACTCGCGCAGTGGGAAGACTTGACTGTGATTCCACGAGAAGGTCGAATGGCTCACCGAGAGTAGGGAAAAGGAAGGAGGTCGCCGATGAGTTGGCTCCAGAAAGGGGCACATTCGTATTCGTGAATACGAGTACAAATACTTACGATAATTTCATGAATACGAATATATTCGTATTCGTATTCATGAAATTTTTGTGAATGTGCCCTTATTGATACGAATCAGACTACCACTATATAATGAGGCTACGAAGACGAGCTGAGAGGCTAATTGGGGGTGTCTGGGCACGTTGAGGTCGATACCGGGGTCAGGGCTTACCTGAGAATTGAGCTATCGGTTATAGCGTTATCCGTATGAATATTGGCGTACTCACAAATATCCCATGAATACGAATATGCCCCAACAGGGAGGGAGAACCAATTTGGTTCTCCCTTACTAGTTGTTAGACGTGCGGCGAGTTGCTAGCCCGTGGGTCGCTGCCCCGGGCGAGCTTCACCTGAGAAGAGGGAAGGAGGGAGCTAGGGGGTGTAGTTCAATTATCGTTTTATTCAGGCTGGAAGAGACCCCGGCGATTTGAGTTTGGCGTGATATCGTGTTAATGTACGGAAGTTATGTTTTCTCCGCTGCACACCAATTCATCCCATCGGCAGCCTCCTGCTTTCCCATTTTCTGCAAGGGCCGCCTCTTCGGCTACCGGATTACAGTCGCTACCTGCCCTCGGTGAAGGATGGAGCCGACGAAGTGGAAATTGGAAATATGACGTGAGAGAAAGTACGGGATGCCGCGTCTCGGTGCGCTCGTTTATTTACAAACATAGCAGAAGACATTTGGGCACATCGTGCGAGAGAAATGGGAGAGGAAAAGCGCTCATCGAGTGTCTAAGCGCCGGTTTTCTATTCAATCGTTTATTCACCGATGTGCGATGGATTCCGAATCAAACCTCAAACGGATAAAGTTAGAGCCTGGTGGGTCTGATGCTGGACCAGCAGAAGTGAAGGAAGAAACTCTCGACCCGGTCTCCGTCCACGAAATCGAAGACACCATCATGAAACTCTGTGAAAGTCAGAGGGAAGGAATCAATGATAGTGTTATGCAGGTGAGACCTCCATCTTACCTCCTCCTATCAGCTACAGAGGACGTCATGTCAATGCCGAGTCCCGATCTCGACGAGCGAAGTCGAAATGGGATCATCAATTGATGAAAAGCAGTCGTCGTCAAACGACTTCATCGTTATGGTATCAGATTCCGTCAACTGCTTGGATCTCGGTCGCGAGCCACCACCCAGTGAACCTATGCAGCCTGCGCAGCTGTCTGGAGCGAAAAAAAACGAATGGAACTTATGACCCGCGAGAAGCATGAATTATTGAAGTTTTCCAACTTTTCTGTCTGTTCACAGATTGCCATGCCATTCGTGAAGCCTCCACAAAGGGCCATGGCCATAAACAAACTCTTGGCCAAGGGGAAAATTGAGATCCTCAAGCAAGGAGGGAAGCTCTTGTACAGGTAGGGCCCTAGATACGTGGTATATTAACTTTCACACAGCTCAGGCATCGAAGCCAATGGGCGTGCGGAATTCTCCTGAAAGCAATGGATCAATCGCTTACATTTTCAGATTCGTAGATCAGGATAAAACTCGGGGTTGTGAGAGAGATGAGCGGGTCGTTTTTCAAGTCATCGAACGCGCTGGGAACAAGGGCATCTGGATCCGAGACATACGCATCTTTTCCGGCCTGGTGCTTGCTCAACTCAGCAAGGTTCTTAAAAGTCTCGAAGGTCAGTGCTTCAGAAGTACATTCTCAGACCTCCATCGATCAGTCTACCTCACTGCATCGATAAAGTGATTCATTAATGTCGACCTACAGTGAAGAAGCTCATCAAATCCGTCAAGTCGGTATCGGCTGCAAAGAAGAAGGTTTACATGCTGTACGAGCTCGAGCCCGATCGATCGATCACTGGCGGCGCGTGGTATTCCGGCCAAGATTTCGAGTCAGAGTTCGTCGATATCCTCCAGCAACAATGCCTGAGGTTCCTTGTGGGTATTCCCTCGGATATTCGACCGAGTATCGATCTTCGCTTACTGCGGGATCCTCTTACATGTCGCAAGTATTTCGAACCCTCGCCTCCTCGGTTTGAGACATGACTGTTTTTGACATCATCTTCTTCAAGGTTCACAAAGCGAAGACTGCTTCGGAGAAGTTCCAAGACGACTTCATCAACATGAGGAACAATGCAGTGGCCAGCACCGAAGACGTTTGGAATTTCATCAAACAACTGGGTGAGAATCCGCCATCAGGATCATAATCATTGAATTTCTCTCCGGTAGGAAACGCTCAAGCTGAGGACCACTGATTGGATATCCTCTCTCAGTGGGCGATGAGACCTTTCCTTTGTGTTGCAGGGATCTCGAAAGTTCAATTGGACGTCGGCGACATAGAAGTGATCTTGAATACGCTACATTATCAGGGCAAAGTCGTACGATCTATAAGCTCGGAGAAAATCGGTGATTCTAACGATCATCTGTCTCTATGGGCCTCTCTTGATCACAGCACTACTTCGATGGCAATCTGTAATATCCCTTGTGGCAAGTGAGTGCGGAGTCCCTGGCAGCGAACTCCGTCGCATGACGATCCTGTTTTCCTTATTTTTCGGCTCCTCTGAGCGGAACGCGTGTGACTCGTTGGAATATTCCTTCTCTTGCTTCCAGATGCATGGTGCGACATGACTGCAGCGTGAGCGGCGTTCGGAGACCTTCTTCTTGTGCATATGTGAAAGATCTTCTGAAGGATATCGAGGATCTGGAGTTGAACTCTCAAGAAGAATTGAGCTTGTCGGGACCGATATGTGATTCGTTGCTTGACTACTGACCTCGGCTTGCATTAGACTTTCAGAATATCCGCTGTCCGAGCCGAATAGGTCCTCGGAATTCCCATCTGTACAGTCTTACCTCGCTTCTACTATTAAAATGGACTAATAAAGGTTCTCCAGATTTCATCGGATTTATTTAATGGAACGTGCATTCTTATGGATCGGGGATCTCCTGGGATCCCCCGACTCGAAAACTTCGGGAAGACTTCTTTGGCTACCTTGAATCTTTCGGCGGCCTCCCTTTCTGGACAGCTTAGGCCTATTAAATGCGTCAATCAACCTAAAAGGATCGCAGAGCGGTACTCTCGTCTTCGGTGATTTATTCCGGTACTCATAAAAAAGAGAGGATAGGATAAGCGACGGTAGAGTGAATTTGCGAGGATGCATCGCCCTCGCACACAGCGGATCGCGGACATTACCTTCCCGTGGGTGCGGGTAGGTTTCCATGGCTCGGGCTCTTCGCTCCAAGAAAAATACGCCTTGAGTTCGGTGCATCCGAGCAGCCTGCAACATGGATCTATTCAGGAATTCATCGCAATCCCAAATAATCGTGAGGATATGCAGAGATACGGAAATTGATTCAGGGAACGGTCGACGATGGCGAGGAGCGCTAGCCCCCTCTGGAGACCGCCAATGCCACGGTTCCATCTTTATCCACGTCGCCGACGTCAGTGCACGCGGCGGAATGCGTATCGGAACATCGAGTCACATTCGATCTCAAGCTCTGGTGGGCACTAAGAAGCGAGACATTCCGCCGCGACAATCAGAGTCGATTTGACAGGACGTCGTCCTGTCTCATACTTTTGATTAGGCGACGAAAATAGTGAGATTCGAACCCAGTCGACCTGTCAACCGAGGAGCACAGTAGCTCCGATGCGACGGGAAGAACTCACCGAATCGTGGGGAAGTCTTGTCGCGCAATCACCAGGTTTCATGATCATGACTTCGTACATGGAGAGAAACGAGACGATTTCTGCTCGGAATCACCCTCGCAAGACCCTGTCGAAGACCCACCAGATCGGAGTCCTGCGGAGTTCCTCCAGAGCGGCGGGATATTTCCATCACAGCCAGCGTTCCGAGATCGATTCTGAACCGGAGAAGGATTCCATATGAGCACTAAACGATTGGAGAACCCCACGATGAGCTTTCCTAAATCATCGAAAACGTGTGTAGCGATTCGCACAGACTCGCAATCGATACCGCATTGGTTGCGAGTCGAGCTTCGGTGGAAAATACCTAAGGTCACACTGCTTATCTGACGCCGTTTGATTCCCCCCGTTAGCCATCCTAGCAACTTGCCAAAGTTCAGGGGCTCCGCGACGAGCGCGCAGACAGACCTCAGCGCTGAACTTCTTGACAAGGCGCTTGGACAGGATGCGGAGAGAAGTGCTTACGGTGAGAAAATTTCCGGCTCAATAGAGAGAGAATACAATTTCCGGTTGAATTATCCGTATGACTTCACGCTGAGCGGGATCGGAGGAGTCATGGGAGCTCAGGTTTCTCATTCAGGCTCATTTGTTCCCGTATCTTATTGAGCTCGAATCTCGAGTTTCGAAAGATCACAGGCGAGACGAAACACTGGATTAGACGATCGATTCGATTCCTTAGCGAAAATTTGAGGCGATCACGCTCTTCGGAACGAAGTCAACCCACAAGGACACCGCGTATCTCTCTCCGATGATGCTGATCATAAATGCAGGGCGAAGCGGGAGGAATCCCGCCGACCTGCTCGCGGGGCCGCATCGAGCATTTGTCGAATTCCAGGACCTCGCGGGAAATAAGTGGAGACCTACTAAAAATTTTTTGTGGCCGATCGACGTCATTCTTTTCCGAGTATGAAGGCGCCTGCACAATGGAAACTCATCTCGTCGTTGCTCGGAGCAGCGTGAAGTTTTCTCCATTCTGGAGATCGACGATTCCTGAGCTCACGAGAAATTTTCTCGCGCTGGGTGGGAGCATGAACCATGCGATGGATTAGTCGAAGAAGATGAGCTCTCCGTTCGTCTTGCCAATGAGAACTTTTCCTGGTCCTAACTTTATGATAATAATCGACTGTATGAGAATAAAGTTTGCTCTCTGAGCTTCGAGCCCCGAGTCTGATGATCAGGAACTTTGGAGAGCGAAAAGTACTCGGATCAGTGTCATATCTGGCGCATATCCTCCGCTCATCTGACGGCACGCTTTTTCTCCCACGGGCGTGCTCGCGAGTTCTCTGTCTGGATGAGCTCTGCTGCCCGCAATATACCTTAGGCACACCTCCACCTAATCGCCCTCAGGTGCGATTGGAAGCGGGCAGGACTCTCCGCGCTCTCGGGAGCTCACATGGTCACCTCTTGAGCTCAATAATATTTGACGGGGGAGCAGCGCTACATGATAGTTTCTCGATTGCTGCAACGACGATTGAACTCCACATCCACCAAGATCGAATCGCCCGATCTAAGTTAGAGCTTTGCTTCTCTAGGATTGAATGAATAACTCCGGCTCGTAGCCCAGGATGGCTAGAACGAGCCTTGGAAACATCGGCTCCACAATCACGCAAGAAGGGGATGAGGGTCCGCCATGAATGATTCGTCCTACGAGCTTAGACCGTCGTGGATAAGTAGAGGCCATTCTTCTGGAGCGAGTTTAAAAAGCGTTCCAGAGCCTAAATTTCAGAGCCTTACGTTCATGTGTGCTCGGAGCTCCAACAAGCATACGCATATCGGAATTCTCCTCCAGTTCAAGGGGATAGATGTAGGGGGGGGGAGAAGCGATGAAACCCTAATTATTGTGGATAGCACCTCATGGAGCGACGAGTCATGCGGAGCACTCATTGAGGCTTTTTTCGCCACTCATAGAAACGCGTCCCCAAAAGCCAGAAAGCTGTCCCAGTCCATTGAGCGCACTCTCTTCGTGGTTTCTGCTAGGAATCTCTCATTGGTGCTCTTGAAGAGCTCTGTCGAGGCTGGACTTCATTCTAAGTCACCCCGACCCTCAAATATTCGGCTTCGAGCATGGTGCTTGCTCTCTTCGTGTCTGTGCCCAAGCGACGACTGTATCTAATCCTCAAAGTTCATGGAGGCTGTAATCCGACCTGGGAGATTCTGTTTGCTCTAATCGAACCGATTATCACAGCCGTTGGTGCGAACGCTTGCCTCTGGAGGGACCTCCTATCGGACTTTCGGTGGTAAGCAATGCACATACGCTGAAAGCAGCGCGGACCCTCCACGTGGAATGGTCGAACAAGGCTCGGAGAGCTCTCTCCCAACGGGATCGAGGCTCGACTAGAAAGGTATAAAACTTCATTTCTAGGAATAGATCGATTTTTCCATGATCGGGACGTGGAAACCCCAATAATCTGCTCGAATCCTCTCCTGTCAGACGATCATACTCAAACATCGGATGAAAGTCGGAGGGACCGATATTAGAAATCCGTTTTGAAATTTCGACTCCGAGCCTGCTTCTATTATGAAGCCGTATATCGCTGAGCGAAAACTTGAAGGACCTCGCGAACCTTGACGCAGACTTCAATACCGGCACTCGGGAACCGCGACGAGGTGAAAACCGTCACTCACAGCTGTGTCCACTAAAGCCGCCGGAAGACGAATGATTAGACCGGAGTGCTTGTAAAAAAAAGCGGCGCACTCGAGAGTTTTCCCGTGGACATTTTCTCGAAGAGATTTCATCACGAGACCTACGCCAAGTTCCCTGTCCGGAGAGCGTTCCACACGTGAAGCGTGTAAAGACTCGAAATCAGCGGGGAAATAGCGCGAGTGCATCAGAGTTCCGGACCTACCTCGTTCTAACATGAGACGGAACGGAGAGAGTAAAATTCGAGTAGTTCGAAGAAATGTTTGAAAGCTCGGTGGAATCGAAGAGAGGAACTAGATAGGCGTTCAGGGACAGATGCTGGTTCGCAGATCGGTCATGAAAAATTCCAGAGGCGCGCTTGTCACGGCCGATCCGAATATTGGAATCTTCCGCGTCTGGTCCGACACCTATCGCAACGGATGTTCTCGGCACGATCTCGACGACCGACGCCGACGAATGTTCGACAACAGGGATTTTTCTGCGAAGAAGAGGCGTCTACTGCGCTCGCTATGCATGAGCCAAAGACACCGTGTGAGGGAGCAACTAATAAAATGTTCCCATGTTTTTACATAAAATATGTAGGGAGACGCGCCAGCCACCCGGCCGTAACCCTCCGAGCGTAAAGTAGCATTTCAGTCTGGGGACAACATTGCCGCTCTGAGTTTCCAGTTTGTCTTATAGCAGACTTGAGCAATAGCGAGCGTGCAAGTCTCGTTCGGGAAACATAAGAAAGTGTGATGTTTCCGTTTTTTATCCAAACAAGGATGAATCTCTGTCCCACGGAGCGACGTCGAGTGTCATCATTGGAGATCCGAGCTCGCCCGAGGAGACGGGGAGCCGCTCCGGTTTCCTCAGATACATTCCTCGTAGGGGACGAGAGAGTTCTCTCATGTGTTGCTCCATTCCCACCTAGATCGCTCTCTTGAACAAATACTCGCAAAAGTTGTAAAAGCGAAGTTACGAAAAGAAGTCTCGCCTCGTGCGTTTAAACCCAGCCTGGTCTAAGTAGGGAGTCCCTAGGGGTAAAGGGGGGCGTATGCGGCAACATACAGAACTTTTCACAGTACAAGCAAACGTGTTGCGACATAAGGGCCCTAGCATCCCCAGACATGTATGAAAAATCAGCTACGCTCGAAGCGTTTCGGCGTTCGTCATCAGGAGCGAGGAAAACATCGGAGCTCGAGCCCGAATCTACGAAAGCAGAATGGAAGTCCGGAGCGCGAATCGGCATCCACTGCGGCTAAGTCGAGTTCCCTCGGTAAGTTACGCAAGCCATCGGCAGCCCTCCAAAGCGTCCATTCGAGTTTTCCAGGGACTGGAGGCGCCCATGCGTTTTCTTGAGCCTCCCGCGGAAGGATGATCGTGGCTCAGCCTCGCAGGCGCGGAGAAGTATCGGAAAAGATTCACAGCCTTCGAGAAATTCAGCCTACTAAAAAAATGCCGCTCCAATCCGAGGCTGTATCGGCGATATAGAGCTAGTTGTCCGGAACGGAATGCGCTGTCTGTCCTGAAGTCGCGGGGAAATGGCCAAAGGAGTGAGGAGACTCAGATTCTGACGTGAACTCGAGAAGCGCAATCTTTCCCATGATTCCCTCCCGGATGAATTCATGATTTCGCTCAGGCAAATCGCTACAACAAGAATGCTAGCTTTCCGTCGGGCTCATCCCATCAGAAGAGGCACAGCTATGAAGCACCGTCACCTGTCCTAGACCATTTGACGTTCTCATCCGTGGTCGACGCGTTGCCTTGCGGAGAGGCGGGAGGCGAGTTGAGGCTTGTTCGAATCCCCGCCGGGCAGGCGCGACTCGGTAAAAATCGGAAGATTCTTATACATACATATATAGTGGAAAAAGAGACTCGTTGATGATCAGGGGGCACCCATTTCACGGTATCGCATCAATTTCAGTCTTCGGAGCCGCGGGTCGACAGTAGCCGGGTGCATCTGCCAATGAGTTGGGCGAAACTTGAGCCTCCTATATACATAGAAAGCTGCTCTCCAGCGTATCCGGGTTCGGTGTTCGACAAAAGCCTCAGCTCGGAACACATTAGGCCTACATCTTTGCGGAGCATATGATCGCAGATGAAGTGACCCATCACGCAGTCCGAGTGAGTGATTCGATTCCCATATCTGAAAGCTAGAATCGTGAACGGTTTCTCCGTGAGCCTCCTCGCACTTCCTCCGGGGAGAGCTGGGTGGTTGAAGGGTCTGTCACGAATAGGGGCTCGCCGAAGCCTGTCTCCAGGTTTCATATATTCCGTCCGAGTGACCGGAAATGGATACTGCACGATTTATCGCGGCCGATCCGCCGAACTGCACAACCAAGCGCTTTCCATGGCGCACTTGCTCGTGGCATCGCAGGGGTCAAGGTCAGGTTGAGAAGATAAAGACTCCCTCTCGGGAAGGCGACAAGCACGAGTGCGGCGACGCGACGTGAATGCAATGCAAAAAGCCGATCGTCGGATGCCGTAGAGACTTCCCGGAAACTCAGCCGGAGATAATCTAAGCGCATATTCGTCGTCGTCGTCGTTTTCCTGAGGGAAATAGAGCGGAGAATAATGACAGGTACCTCCGGGTCTTGGACGCGTGGTTCGAGTTCGGAACCGGGGCACATATGGCTGAGAAACGGGCGATCTATCATTGACCTGTTGTGGTGCGTTGCTTGCCAGAGGAAAACGGTATCGGCTTTCCGCTGACACCGTACTTGAGTCCTCTCGCTGGAAGGGGAACCTCAAGTGTCCGACCGAGTCTCGATGCGGCCTCAATCCATGCTTGGAAAGGAGCGCTCCGTGACGAGGGCCAAGGGTCTTGTCGTCGAAGTCGAAGAACGAGAGCGGGTCAATGAGAAGATCCATTTTTCAAGAGGACGAAGGCGCTCTCTTATATAGACTAGTTTAGCGAGGACTCCCGTCGAGAGTGTTCTCCGTGGGAGGACAACGGTCGAAAGGAAAGCTTTTTCGGACACAGAGAAATATCTATGTCGCGTCGTTTCGCCGCACGGAGCAGAGCGAGGCTCCCTCGGACTGCTGTCTCCTCCGAGTCACAATGATCATTGAGGGGAGCTCGTGAAGGAAATCCGAGCTCTTGATTCTACTCCCTGAGGATATCTAATCGAGGATATGGGGCCGGTATACCTACATGAATTTGAACCGATTCCCTCCCAGTCGTTTGAGCGTCCAGGAGGGAATTACTGTCGATTACGACTCACTGTCAACGCGTGAAATCGAGCCTACCCAGCGTCAGAAATGAGTTCCGAATATCGGTGAATGGTCGTCGCGAAAATCGCTGAGCTCTGATTATTATCACGACTGGATTAAGATATCTCCCAGCCTTTTTGCTCTGGGATGTTCTTCGCTCCGAATACGCAGCTCCGAGCGGTGAATTCAACTTCTTCCTCCAAAGATCCGAGCCTCGGGCTCCAAGTTCTGGCACGCCTTGACGAAAATTTGTCGAGGGCCCGATATCGGAGGAGGCATTGCGGAGATACCGACGGGTAGTTGGAAAAGAGCGTGGGTCTGACCTCTGACATTTTTTGTGCAAATGTGCCGTTCACTGGAGAGCATGAGTCCGTGGGAAGCAGGAGACAGCGTAAATACGACGACATTCCTCACAAGCCGACCATATCTGCAGGTCTCGACCTCGATGAACCTGCGTACATTCACTTCCGGGATTCGTCTTCGGAAGTAATGCCTAATCCTCGAGACCTGGGAGCACGAACTTTGTCTGCGAGGCTCAGTCCGGAAAATATCAGGCAGCCCACAGCAAGATCTCGAGCTTGGATCGGAAGGAGACCTATTGCTCTCTCTGGAGCAATCACGATGCAATGACCAAAGGAAAAATCCCGACCTTAACCGAAGGAGCGTTTGGAGATGAGGGGCTCCACCCACGCGCTGGAATTCCGTCTCGGAAGAGGCTGATCGAAACTGAATCCATTCCCTACGACTCGAGTACGTCCACGCATTCCCCCGGAGCAACTGTAGCAATCAAGTTTTTCTATCCGGCCAGATAGTACACAAGTTTCCGTCCTAGGAGTGACTTTTAGAGATCCGGGCTCCAAACCGAAAGTCATCGACTACTTTCCCTTCAATATTTGACGGACTCGGTTTCATTGGATTCCCAATTCCTCATGGGTCATGAGGTCATGAGTTCGAATTTCCACGACGGGGCGACTCTCCGCGCACCTTCTCTCGGATCCAAACTTGGGAAGCAGATGTCTTCACGCCGTCATATGATACACGGGCAGGGAAGTCGGGAAAACGAAACTATGCACCGTCACATCGAAATTCTTGTCCATTACATTGAAAGGCAATATCGGGTTTGTGTTTGGAGCAGCGATGCTCCATCGACCGGCTTCCATGAGTGCGGCGAGGTCTACAGAGTCTGCACAGAATGGCCCTGTGTCCACAGAGAGTAGGAAGACTCAATGAATCCGATTGAGTGAGCGCCAGCACCCGTTCCCCCTCGCTATCACGGGTACCTTCTGTCTGAGCTCCTCCCGTGGGAGGTCTCGCTCGCCCTCAATGCTGGGAATCGCTCGGCCATGGCTCGAGGGACAGGTATACTCCGGAAACCTCTTCGGGACCCTCAGACCGGTGAGAAAATGCGGTTGCTGCTTCTCATTCACCGCGGGAAGATGTTGAGAACTCAATGTCCTTCCTCGCGGCGGAGTTCCCGCTAGCGAAATTCTCCCCCCCCCGACACGAATCGCGCCATTCGAGACTACTCGAAAAAAATGCCATTTCATCTCTGTGGGCTTTCCCCGTTTCGCAAATTCCATGCGGCGGAAAAGATGATGTGTACGCAGAAAAGTGCTCCCGTTTATGGCGGAAGAGGCAGGAGAGAAATGTTCTTTGTAGCAATCGCGCGTAGCGACTTCGTCGGGCTGTCTCGCTCACGTCGTCCGCATCTCATCCCCGACCGGAGGGTATAACAGAGCACGCTCTCATCTAGACGCTCCAAGAGAAATTTACGGAGAGTCGCGTATCAGCGCGAGGATTCGAGACGCTCGTCTCGAGAAACGTTCATACGAGTCTGAGGCAGAGGATGAGTCCTGTTTTCTCAGAGGCTACGAGATTTGTGTTTCAGTCGTCGGCCATTCGGTGACTCAGCCGGGGGGCTGCATACCCGTCCTGAGAATTTCGAGGAAAATCCCTCCGCCGGCGTGGGTGAGAAATTCTCAGTCTCGTCTAAATTTGCCTCCATGGCAAGGCGAGGCTGTCGATTCAGATTTTCCTCAACAGAAGCTCCATATACGCTCCGCTTTTTGAAAACATCCGCCTTATTGGCTAGCGGAGGCCTCACGCAGCCTGACAAACGGTATCGTCCCGACCGAGACATCGATTTGACGTCAGATTCTGTCCAGTCAATGTGGTGAGTTTCTATGAGATGAGGTCGAACACAAACATTTCCTCATCGGCGGTGGTCGCTGCTCAATGCCCACCCATGAGGTAAATTGGATGATACCTCGAGCTGATGCTCCCTTCGAGCGAACCGTCGAACAGCAAAGGGCTTCGCGGCCTGCTCGTCCGAAGCAGATGAACGGTGACCACATATGCAGAGATTGTGCTGTTCTGAAGGTCGCTATTCCGCTTCGCTGCATGAGAGATTCGAGATCTGGTGCCCAGGGACGAATTACCAAAACTTTAGGGATTTAAATATGGTCTTCCTGCGCATACTCATGGTTCCCATTCTCTTCGGGCGATCGCCAGACTCGGGTCCGAAGGTCGTATTCGTCGGATTCACGGTAATGTCGCCATTGCAAACAAAAGGAGATCCTTTTAGAGATTCATCCGCGGATGATAGAGACGAGAAGCTCTTGTTGAGGAATCGTGCCAACAATATCTAATGACTTCGGTACGCTAAATTCGAAATGCGTTAGAGGGGAAGAAATAACCGTTGTGGAGAATCTATCATGAATTTATCACATCGCAGTTTATCACAGTTGCATCGGGGCCAGTTTTTCGACGTGAAGACGAGGCGTTCCACATCTACGAGCTCCAAGGCGAGGGAACTAGATGAGGCTCGAAGCGGAAGAGAGTTTCCACTCCTTGTCTCTCGAGATTCGTGGCAAACGCCGGGTGCTCGCAGCGAGCCCCGATCAGTATTCCCCGTATGAATCAGGAGGGTACTACACTCTATCGTTGCCGCTGAGCGGTATGGCGATATCGCTCGAGAACGGCGGCGCGCGAGACTTGCGGCTTCATCGAATTGCGTACCCGTTGAGAACGCTCTTCTGAGGCTTAAAGGTGTCCAACGAGATGGATCAGCGTGACAGGATTTTCGGATCAATTCTCCACGAAACTTGCTCTGACGCTCTCGACTTCGAGCTTTGGGCGAATCGAGCCAAGTCTTCGTCTCAGCACTTTCGTGAGCACCGGACTGTTTTTTGGCAAGACATGCACATCCATGACTTAGCACCGATCCTCTCGGCGTCTAATAAGTTGCAAGCGAGCATCCTGCGGGCCCTTGTTGCTCGGCGCATGAGGAATCCAGGTGACCTCGATCCTGCTCTTGCGACAGAAATAAATCGAGCGGTGTATCACCTGAAAGACCGGAACAGACACGAGTCGAGGCCCTCGTTCGAAGCTATCCATCCATTGACGGACGGTTGCCCTCCTCTGGTATGCTAACGAGTGCAAATAGAGTTCTCCGGCCCGAACAAACAGTTGCTGCAGATGCTGTGTCCTCTCATTTTCTGGGTAAATGAGCCGCACGACTTGCGTGTCTTAAAAATCCCCATTGGTACCCGCTCACTCTTACTTGCAGACGGATTCTTGCCGAGACGTCTATGCTATTCTCGTTTTCAGCTGTTCTTCACCCTTCGATTGGAGTTCTTCTCGGACTAGAGAATAAAGTCTTCGCAGTTGAGGCTTCGAGTTCCTCACATGATTGCTTGAACTAACCACGGACTTCAGCTGGAAGCGGACCGACCGCAATACTCGCCTGAGGGATCATGATTTCATTTCGGGTGGAATTACGGTCAAGTCAGCGAAAAGCATCCGTGCACAAGGCTCGGGCGTACTTTAGCCGGATGGAGGGCGGGGAATTTTATGACCAGTCGATTAGTACGCTCACTTGTTATCCGTGTGGGTGCCCTCACCGACCGTGTACTCATGAGCTGCCATCTCACAGTTGCGGTACAGCCTTGTACTGTTTATCGTCATTAGGCATGGGCCAAGGCTCGTTTGTTCCTTCCTCAGTCTGTTGTTTGGTTTTCTCGCGGTCTGTCCGCTATCCCGCCGGTTCCCCAGCTACTCGCCCACTGGTCTCTCGATCCGGCCTGGTACAGCGGGAGCAAGCCGAATCTAATACAAATTCTTGATGAGGAGACCCACCGACCTGAGTCGGACGGAGAAATGCTTCTCAGACACGTACTCGTATCAATTTGGTTCGCATAGCCCGTATTTGCTCCGGTTCAGTGGGAGTGCGCCGACCTCACGCTACCGAGCCGGCAATCGACCGTAGATTTGCCTCGCCCGAAGGATTCATGGGCTCAACTAGCCGCTGCGAGAGCTCCTGAAAACGAGCTTCATCTACGGTTGACTCCGTTGGCCGACTGAGAAACCTCGACCAGTGCTTATTATCTCTGGCGCTCCGCGCGATCTCTGGCGGCTAGTCCATATGTCCAGGTGAATAGCACAGGCCGAGCCTCCGTAACTTTCTGGCGACTTTCATCGAGCGTTTCTGTTGTTCAATTATTATTTGTTCAAATTTGTTGTTCTCTCGCCGAATCGTCTCCTTCTTTTCTGCGGCGGCGACGACGACCGCCTACGCAATTCGTGGCGTTGAAGAGGCTCGCGTTGATCGTGCGTGCACGACTCCACACACGACTTCAACAACCACGACTCGGATGACGTCGGAATGGCTCAAAACGTCGACGAGGAGGAAGAGGGAGTGCAGTGGTCGCTGCCTGCCGCCGGGGCGGCGATTCGCTACGCTTTAATCAAACGGCCAATCAACGCTTGCTTGCTCGCCTGAGAGGTCCAGAAACAACCGGAAGTCGTTCTGCTCTGCACCGGAAGCGCAAAGTGGCGGATGCAAACGACGCTGACGGCGACAAACGCTGTACTCGTTCCAAAGAGAGGAGAGACCCGGCGAAAAGCTCTACCGCTATCTCGATCAGGTTAGGTCAATAGGCGATGTTCCTTCTCGGTGAAGCGACCGACCGAACGTCCTCTCAATCGTAACAGATGAGAATAATTTCTGTTCTCGAGACGGGCGCCACGACGTCGGCGGTTAGAGGAATCCCGGGCTTGTGTAAATTCATTGGAAGAGGATCCGAAGCTCTCCCAGAGTCCTGCCGCGAATTCCGAACTTGAAGCGGGACGCTGTTGCACAACTCATTGAGCGAGACCAGCACGAGTGGCCTGGAAGGCTTACTGCTCCTCGAACGGGAGCGTGATGGAGTTGAGCGTCGTTAAAGCGAGCGTGCTGATGTGTTTTTGATGGACTAAACTAAGTTTCATCGTTCCGCTATGATGCTCGCAAGCGGGATTCGACTATCGGGATACCGAGTCTTCGGTCATTCTTGGCGCGCGTAGACTAGGCTCTCTTGATGTTCGATGTTGCTCGTCGTTCACGGTCGAGCAAGGTCGGGCGAAGGTTGAATCCGACTTGTTTGCCAGCCACTCTTCATGAGACTCCTCAAATTTGATCACGTTAATCGTGTTTGCGGGACCTTTGTTGGGTTTTCGCATTGGTTGACTTGAACTTCGCTCGCTAGCTGGCTGGCTGGCCGACCAGCGGAGTCGGTTGCGCGGCCCTGCTGTTGGTCTGCTAGACCGACGCCTCCTTCCGGTACTGTCGGCACGATCAGCATTTTCGATCCGCATTGGTGCGACGGCTGCCGTTTTTCGTTCTTTGTTCTTCTTTCTCAAATTATTTCCTACCAAATTCTCACCTCGGAGCGTCTCGCGGGTATTTTCCTTTAAGTCGATCAACGGATCGAAACCCCACAAGAAATTTTCCTCCGTAGAGGAGTTTCCTGTTTCCAATCTCATGTTTGCTTGCCTGTCTCTCCGCCGGACTTCACCGACATTGTAGCGACGGATAAGACTGTGTGTTCGCTTGTGTCCGCCTGAGTTCACCTTAGTGCCCGAGATTCTTGAGGATTCTTGAGGTAAGATGGTTGTTTCCATTTTGATATTTGCTTCCTGAATGCCTGGTCCTCTCGGAATTGTCGATTGTTGAGGGGGAGCCTTGAGACGCGAGGGCTCGTTTCGAGCGACAATACTGTTGACATCTCTGCGGCAGCAGATCGAGAGAAGAGCTTACGGTTATTGACTCCGAGTCTCCCGGAGCGACAGCGAACAAGCAATATGTCATATTTTGCAAAGCTCCCCTTGAGCAAACTGAAGGACGCATTTTGAAAATGTGGGGCCGACCTCAATCCGAACGGATTTCGTAGGAGCTAAGTAGGAGTCACCTCCTAGTCACCTCCCGAACTTCCGGGGAGGTAAAATGGTGAAACCGCTCTTATCCTGAGAAACATGCGATTGGGACCGCGGAACCGTCCTTTTTCAAGTGAGGCTCCGGAAAGGCGTCGGTGCGGTTGACTCTCGGCACCCCGAGAAATCGATCTCCGTATGCTGCTAGAATTCCGCGGGAAAAAATCGCGGTTATCTCAAGTAGTGCCAGGAGCCTCAAGTCGCTAGAGATCTGCGAAGACAACGTCGATGCCGGAGAAGCACGCGGGCCTGAAGCGCACGGATATCGAGTGTATCAGTACTGATAGACTTGAGAGTCGTGAAGGGTTGAGCAGCGAATTTTTCACTCCAGAAAAATAAACCGAAAGTAGGTATCCGTCGGATTTCCGCGCTTTATGCAGAAGGCTGACCAATGGCTCCGCATCAGGCATAGAACCTTTCGGCGCGGCGACCCGAATCTGAAAAGATGCGATCAACTTGACGACGAGCTCTCGTGATGTCAGTTGCCGCCAATTGGAACCGAGATTCGAACAGGACCGAGTGCGCTAGAATCGATCATGGAATCTGCGGTGAATCACCGCGTGGGTGTCGCCAGCCAGACTCCGCTGATGTATTTCCGCTCGGCGCGAATCAAATCAAAGCTGTCCACTGCGGAACAGTCCGTTCCGGCCGTGCGAATCGAATCCTAGATTCGGTCAGGACTTTCCAGTTCGCCTCCCTCCCTTGAGGAGACATCCGCGATGAGTCCCCCAAGGATTCGCCGAACCTCACCTACTCGTATAAGCGCCGAGGATTCCCCGGTCGGCCAACGTCAAGATGAAACACAGTAGAACTGCACTTCGATGCAGGGTCTCGATGGGGGTGAGGAGATAATGTGTGGTAAAAAAGCGTTAGAAAAACGACGGACTGCGAGTTACGAGCTCTGCAGAAAACCTCGTTGGAGAGACTTGATATTAGAAGAGTCCATCAGGTCTAGACGTTGAGACGCCAGCCCTCCGTGATGGAATGTTCCCCCTTGCTGGAACGAGCTGTAGGAGATTTTTCAAGTGGACTCGGCAACTTCGCAGAACGTCGATGGACCCGTTTTCGCGATGTTCGACGGACTCGAGCCGCTCGTGACCGATTGGGTTCCGGAACATTGGTCTACGACTTACGTCTCATGAATGTTTATTGCACTGTTTTCCGTCCCAGAGTTTGGATAGAGGGCAGTGCTCACTCGGTAACGGTGGTGGAGAGAGCCGATTCCGAAATTATTGAAAACACCCGACGCTCAGCGGGCGCACTCTGCTGGAATAGTTTCGTGTCAGGCAGCTGGTAGAAACTCATCAGGAGGGGGCTTGGATGCTTCATGGCTCTAACTGTTGGAACAAGTGCCGTTCCATGCGGCGAGAATCGCTCGGAAACGGTGTTCGAACGTTTGAGGAATCTTGGAGAACGAGTTTTATGGAATGCTGCGAAGGGATAGCACTCTGCGTTGGGACTAATTACGCAAGAACTCGTGGTTTGAAGATTTGAAGATCTCTGTTTATCGTCCGTCTCTGGGGTGATCGAACTGCGACCGGGCTCACCCGTGCAGCCCGACAGGCGCTTCCTGACCCGACATTGATTGCGAGCCACGAGCGACTTCCCAGGTCTATGTCCGTGTCTTCCCAAGAGTATATGAAGTCTATGCCCGCCCGATTTTCGAACTTTCATCCTTCCCATTAGCAGAGGAAATCGACAGAGAGAATGAGCTGATATTTTTTTTGGAAATTAACTTGGAATTTGCTCGTAGATGCCTTTTGAAGAGGGTCAGCAGGCCAATGACACGTGACCACAGTCGAGATGCAATGCAGTGAAATGGGTGTGGGGAGCGCCCAAGGAACACGAATTCGTGGAATACGAATCAGAATGTACCGGTGTAGCGGAACAGTCATTGGGTATCATTAGATTCCGAGTTCTGGTCTGCGGCTCGATGGAGCCCATGCGGGGCGTCGGAGATTTTTGCTGAAAATCCTGGTCTATCTGCCCTTGCTGGCGGTCCCGGCGTCTGTCTACTCTCATTCGACTAGATCCGATTCAGACTCCGAAACTGTCCCCAAGGATCGGGGAGCGAAGCCGCGAAAATTGAGCGACGCGCTCCGTCAAAGGCCACAAGGCTCCGGCAAGAGCAAACTCTTTGAGAAAATATGGAAACGGCCAGAAACTGAGCGGCTTGACTCCTCCGCCGACTCCGAATTCGGAACACAAGTTGAGTTTCCGAAATTCGGGAGCGCAAGCGACGGATCGGCACGTATGTACGCTGCACAGCATTGATGTTTATATTGGCTTTGGGGTTCCGCTCCTTGAAAAATACGGAAAGTCCACGAATGGCGTTCGGTTGGCGTGACGATACGCAGTGGAGGAACTTTCAAAGCATTCATATGAGGAACTTGATCGTCAGCTAATACTCTACCGCGAGCTCGAACTCCGGCCCCATTTGGTTCAAAACAACTATGTACTGTGTCGGAAATTTCGAGCGGAGAGCCGCAGTGATCCTGTCGAAAACCGGTACAGCTGTTCGAGGAGCGAGCAGTCGAATCCAGGGAACCCCAGTGGGCTCTCACGCTTAAGCGAAACATGCGAGATGGTGGAACACAGTCCTCGCGATATCGAAGCCTACCTTGAAGAGGAGAGGTTTCGAACGGTCTAACGTAAAAAAGACCGACGAGGGTAATGTTCTATTTAGTTTAGAATTTTTTTCCTTGACTCTCCTCGCCCCGAGTCATGAGTCGGCGACTCCATGCCAAACTCCAAACTCGGAGCGCGGCCATTGATTCTCAAATCAACCATCGCCTTTCCAAGGTTTCGAATACAGAACGTGCGATTGGCTCCGAGAAGCGTTTTTCCCCTTTGTAATCTGGCTCAGGAAACTATCCGGAGCAAGGATCATCGAGACGAGGGATTCATAAGCATCAGGTTCCGGGTCCGCAGGAGATCGTCAAGGCTCACTACGCCCACTCTCCAATGATTCAGCCCGTTCTTCATCCGATGCTCGAAAAGGCAGGAGTCGAAACCCTGTGCCACAATCCCTCGCAGAACCCCGGATATGTCACGTGAAGTCTCCGTTTCGAATGCGATACACGTAATCTGGAGCACACGGGATCTAAGCAAATAAGATTTTGGCAAGTTGGAATGCTTGTTCTGCAAATCGGAGTCCTTCCCGCCGCCACGGTCGATCAAATTTTAGGGCGAGCGTAGAGCGCTCCTCCATCTTCCTGAGTTTGCTTCAGTGACTCTCGCGAGAGTTTCCATATAATTCGGCGCAAGTCTTACGGGAAAACTCTAGAGAATTCAGAGGAAATGTTCCGCTCACGTCTGGCAAAGGGAGCGGCGGGAAATCGAGCGATTTCGGAATACAGTGGGCGAATGGAAAGCCATCAATGAGTATTCGCCACCTCCCGCTGCATTGGAAGCTATCCATCAAGAACTTTCGTTCTATTCCCCAAATGGAATAGAATTCCGAGCGCGTAGACGCTCCACACCTAGAACAGGGAATCGCCGAGCATCTGTCAAGAATCAAGGCCAATCGCCGAGAACGATCATTTCGGAAGAATGCACGTTCTCAGGGAAGGCGCTCATTCGAGCCCGATTCAGCGCAATGCACGAAGAATCCGATTTTTCCCACAGTGCCGCTATTCGGACTGGGTAGTAGCCAAGTGACTTCTGCTGCGCTTCCTCTGCGGCCGCCGAATTAATCTAATAAAATTTATTTCGTTTCAAAAAGTACAAAAAATCGATTCGTGGTCCCCGCCGCCGTCGAGACTTCGTAGCGCTTTCCGACCAGTTTCGGCCGAGTCTGCAGTTGTAGCGGTCTGTGTCCTCACGGACGGACCTGAGCGACTCATGAAATCACCTGGGACTGATTCTCGACTCACTCCGGTTCGCTCCCGGAAAGCAGAAGTCAGCTCTTCGACTGAGCATCCCGCACAGACGACCGCGTAGGCCGAACCTTCAGAAATTATTACGCGAGCAAGGAGGAATAGACAGAGCGCAGACCTCCGTTTGTTCGCGAAACGGATGCTGCTGCGAAGCCGAGCAGAAGAAAAACAGCGCCAGCCTCAACACTCGTCGTCGCTGCAGCGAACACGGAGCGTAACAATATTTCCTAATCGATTTCCAAGATTGGCCGACGCTGGAAATCGAAATGTGGAATCGCCGTGAGATTCTAGGCGGGCCTAATCTCGCTTTACGCTCAATGCTTTCTAGGATGACCGCCGTCGCCGCCACCGCAACGACCATCGTTCGAATGAGAAAAAAAATCGTGCCTTCGAGCGCAGGTGCAGCGAGCACGCGTAATCAATTCAGGGCCTGCATTGGGTGCGCGGCCTTAATGCACAAACGTCGTCTAGTCGGTTTCATCTGCTCCGTTCCGTCGTTTCGTCTGGCTTCTCTGTCTGTCCGGTTTTCCCTAATCGGCGCGTCACGTCCCCAGGTTCACTCCCTGACTGTCCCCTTGCCGGAGCCGCAGACGCAGCCGAAGCCGTCGTCGTCGTCGCCACCGCCGCCGCCGTTGCCGCCATGAGAAAGTCTCCTCGTCACCGCTATATCGAGATAGGGAAGAAGGGCCAGCGACACATGATGCTGGTCATGGAGGACGTTCCGAGGCGAGTAAAAATCAAGAAGAGACCATCCAACCAGTGGAAGGACAATCCTACGATCGTCGTAGAGGAGAGCTCCGATCCAGACGAGCAAGGAGGCTCCAAACGTGAGTTTGAAATCGTTACTTGCTTTGTATGCATTCGGCTCGTGCTCGCATCTCATCTCCGATCTCTCCACTCGCGACGGTGCGAACGGCCGTCGCGCAACCCAGTAGCTACTGGCACCGCCATGCCCGATCAGTCGTGGCTGCAGAAGCTCAAGACAGCGCTCGGTAACGAGCTTTTCTTGATTTTCCTCTCTAACTCGAACATGTTGATTAAAGGTGAAGGTGGCGATTTCATTTTCGACGATCAAAACCGTGACGACGATCAGGCTTCTGACCAGGACGGTGACGACGCTTCGGACAAGTCCCAATCCGACGTCGACGACAAGGACAAGGACGACGACAAAGCAGATGAAGATCGATTCTATCCAAAATCAGCCATGAAAAAAGATACCGCTCTCAAAGACGGCGACATCGACAGCGAGAAGTACGCCGCCGCCGATGGAGAAGGTGAATCGCTGATTAGTTTGGAGGAACATCTTCTTCTCATGGAAAGTCGACTTATCGAGGACATTTCTACGATCGTGCGCGAGGAGCTCGCCGAATTCAAAAGATTATTTGTGAGTACTACTTTGTCTAATGTAAGTGAATCGAATCATAAGGACTCGACGCTCTCTAGAGTCTAGAGGAACGCCACATTCGAACAGCGGTGGGCTCCACGCTCTCCCGGGAAAGTCTTCGAGCTCTGCGAGACACCGATAGCGGACTCTCTCGATAGCGTGTATCCAAGCAACCTCGTTACCGATATTGATATCGAAGTCGAGACTCCAAGGTTCTCGCCAGCGTGTCCAGAAGATCGAGCGGAATTCTTTGACTCAACATAATTTCCGTTTCTGTCGTTGCGTCTCGGTTTTATGACGAACGAATCAATCGTTCGTTCCACTGCGTGCGCCCCCTGACGACCGACTAGATGGAATCCCGCGGCTCGACACTCGATCACGCCGAAGAACGGTACTATGCCGCCGAGATAAACGAGCCAACCCCCGAACGAGTACCTCATCATGCTGGAATCGTGGATTATTGACCAGTTATGTAGACTCGTGCGTCAGCAGGTGGAGGTCCTGCTGCGAGTGAGTAGAACGCACGCGAACAAGGATGCAGTCAGGCAAACGGAAGGGCAGCAAAAAACCATTGTGGCATGCAAAGGTGCATGCCGAGTCACTGCATGTCCGACCGATAAACGTTTGCGGCACAGCGGAGGAGGACTTGCATGCCACTCGAGACGTAAAGAGATCATGCATCTGTTATCGCTAAATGACCGTGAGCGTCATGACGCGGCCGTTTTTCTCGAGCCTTTTCGGCGGAATGAGCGTGAAAATCTATTCGTTCGCGCCTTGAGTCACAACAACGTCGGAGCGATCGTACAGGAGGACTCAATTTTGTTTGTGTTTGTTCTGTGTTCTTGCAGCTGGTCACGCCTCCCGAGAGTCCAGAACCCGAAGAACCTGTCGGTGAAGATTTCGGAGAAATGTTCAAAAGTTTCGCCAGAGTCGGCGATTCCAAAGGAGCTGGCGATCTCATCACCCTCTCCAACTCGGACCGTTGGTGGAAGCAAGCGAAAGTCATCGACGGTCGACGGATTTCCACAACTGACACTGGCATATACTTCCGCAAAATCGCCAAGTGAGTCTCCGACGCTGTAGATACACGAGCGAGGATTGGATAGGTCCCCGAGCGAGGACCCATAAAGTTTCGACGGAATCTCGGGGGCCTCATGGGCATCGGCATTCCTCATTCCTCGCGGAGACTTGCCCCATGAATACTTGAGAACATCAAATTCCCGTAGAGGGATGAATTCCAACGTAATCATCTGGTCAGAGCACTCTGATATTCATCTGGTGTTAAGGTGCAGACTCAGGTCGTCAGGTATTCTTCACTACCGGATGCGGGACCGGCTGGCGACTCGCTGAAAATTTCAAGAGAGCTTTCAAGAGCGGCTACGTCATTGTGCATACGTAGCTCGCTCGATGCGGAGCTCGCGAAACAGCCTTGCGCTCAGAGGACTTACTTCTCTACTTGGAATTCCTCGCGGCGTTTTCTCTCGGAGAATAGTAAACAAAACTCCCTACGACCAGGAATTTGTGCCACTAAACTTTCTCCGGCAGGTAGATGATCGAGCAGCGATCCCGCCGATGACTCGCGTAGCCCTCGAATTTCTAGCTGCAGGCTCCGATGACTGTTCACTTCGCAGGAAGTTTTGGAGCTGACTTTCTTGTCCAGAGTCGAGTGCTCGGATGACCCTCCCGGAGAACACGATAACAAGGATAACTTTTTCCTTGTAGACAGAAGTAACATTTTCCAGAGGAGAACGATGTTTCGTAATTCTTCCAATTATGATCGAATGCTCGAGAGGACTTAGGAACCGCAACTTGAAACAATGGGACGACACTCGCCCAATCGTTCTCCGGCTTGTCCCGCTGGTCTCGAAGACCTTTCAAGCGCTTGTGTAACCCTAGAAGGGATAGTTCGGGTTGGTGAATTCTCTCGGAAGGGATAGTACGGCACCGTGAATTCCCCTGGAAGGTCGAGAATTGAAGATAACGGCCAGAAGGGTCTCATGAGCTTCCGAAAACAAACTTTCAAAAGGCGCGGGACTGATGGATGGGAACCTTTTTGCTCGAGCGGGCGTTCTATCTCGAGGGGCGAACCGCTGTTGACTCTCACCCTGTAACGAGATCAGAATGCACCACTGGAATTACAACGCAGAGACTGCCCCGGCGCGATTGTCCGAGGCTCCTCTTAGGCGACCGGCTTGTCGTTCCGAGCTCGAGTCCTTGAGTTGTTGTCACGGACCCCCACTCCTGGTCGCCCCCATATCGCTTCGGTGCTCCGCTCCCACGGGCGCAATCTGATTTCGTTGCTGCTGTTATCCCTACTGCTATCTCTCCCGTGGCCCCCGGAGAGCGTTTTGAATCCTGTATGAGCCTTATTCGCCGCAAATGAAATATTTCCTCTGTAGATCATCGCTCTTCTGTCTTTGCCCCTTACTGTACATCGGAGTCAAATCGATGCCGATTTGTCTCCGGGAATCCATGACCTGCTGAACCCTTTGCTGCTTATGCCCCATTATGCTTCATCTACCGCTGGTCGCATTTGTTCTCTAGAGTCTAGACTCATCGTTAGGGGTCTGACCTATGCGAAAGAGTCCTCCTTGCTTCGATCTCTTGAAGATTCGGACTCAAGGTCGCAATTCGGGTCACATGATCGAGCGTTTCACTTTCAAGAATGAGGAAAAGAGCAAACAAGCGTGGACGATCCAAAAACGAGAGATAAAGCTGAGACTCGGCCGCGGGAGGATGGAGAGAACAAACTTCGTTTCACTCTTCGTCGAGAATAAACAAAAGTCGGATCGTTCGCGTAACGAATCGAAATCGGGGCCTGCATCTATCTCGTCGCAAGCTATCTCTCCGAATGTCTGAATCTGGAGTGGCCCACGAATGGTCTGAAGCGGAGCGAGCTCAGAGTGCGTTCGCTCCCGTCCGACGCGTTCAACATGATTTTGAACGGCTCCCTCGACGGGCGCTTCTATTCACCAGCCTATGTATTCGATCCATTCCAGCCCAGAAACTCCTCTGACCCCGTCGAATGATTTCCTTCATCGAGCAAGGAATTCCATCGATTTCTCTTTATTTCCGTGCGCCTTATGCACGGGATCCAGCTACAATGATCTCGGTTGCGAAATCAGAAACTCAGGACCCGAATCATTTCCAGAACCAAACGGACTCTGACTTTCCGCGAGTATCAACTTTTCGTCGAAGGTATAGCGAAGTCTAAGAAGATCCCCGTTGAAGAAATTCGTTTCAAGCTGTGCAACTGCGGACCTCCGACTGTCGGAGGACGGTTCCAACTGGACGACGCTTTCGGCGCTCGCAAGGTTCGTATGCGTGAATGAATTTCTGCTCGCTTTCCGCCTGACTTCAGCTCAACTCCCTCGCGTTTCGTTTCCGCTCGACATCATTATCCATACGACGATTCCGAAAGTTCAGGAATTCCTACGGAACGATAACCTCGAAAACTTCTCGAAGCTGAGAGCTGCGATCCCTGTGCCGCACACGAGATATGAGCTCCCCTCTCATGAGCTCGTATAGTCTAGGCCGGCTACAGACGCTAAGGGGAGTAGCCAAGGGAATGTCCGGCACTAAGACAGTTTCCACAAACGGAGGGCACGGAGGATCGATAGTACTTCCACGTGAGGCACGAATGCCGACCCTTGCATCCACAGGCTTCCCGGGCGGCCTTCCTAGCCGCTAAGTCTTGTTGACCCCATTATGAGCCCTCTCCTACAATAGCTAGACTCAGGGTCGCACAAATGGTCGAAGGGAGACCTCCAGTGCCGAGCATCCATCATGAGAATCCTAATGCCGAACATAGAGGCTCTACAAGAACGCCGAGGCTTTTCGGTCATAAATATAATATATTCACCGGCTCTTCGTACGGATAATGCGAGTGGGAGAACGACGCTAACAGGTCGGCTGGAGAGTCGACCGAGGGTCCGAGGCTACGGACGCGAGACTCCCTACTCGATGTCGGTTTTCACGTATGATGTGTACGGAGCGTTCGTGGGACGCGAGAAATTAGGCGACATTGATTGCGTTGGTCTCGGAAGGCCAGGACCTCTTTCCTTCCTCCCGCTCCCCTACATGCGACGGCGCCAAATTATCCCTCATGTCGCAACGCCTTCCTGGCCGCCAAGCCTTATTAGTGGAGCTGGAATCCCTCTCATTGATTCCTCGCGATAGGGGAACGCTTCCGCAGACAGTCCCCGCGATCCCCTGAGACGGCGTTCTTTTGTCATGTTATCCTCGTTCTGTCTCGAGAATCCTGATGGATCGGCGGCGAGTGAGCCCGAAAGATTTGGGAGAAAGATCGTCGTGTTGCTGCACGTCGCGCCGTCTTTGTCCCATGTCAAGATCAAAATCAAGATTCGATTCCGGAAACCGGCTTTCGGGTCGGCTCCATATCCGGATCGTTCGCCAGCGCCTGAGAAAGCGACAAGCCTCTTAACGACATCCCGACAAGGTCGATTACGACGATCAGGGCAAAAATGACAATGCGCGTTTCCATCAGTATTCCCTCTTGCGTCCCGGTCGTATGAGGCATGTAGTTTCCTCATCCTGCTCGCGGCAATGACGGCGGTGATGATGGCGGCGGCGGCGGCAGCAGCAGCGGCAGTGGTCGTGGTCATTTCCCGCTCCACGACTCTTTCGACATCTCCATCCTCCATCGGTCAAAAAGAGCAAAATGTCGGAGACGAGTGCCTCGTACTTCCACTTCTGACACGGAGGTTTATGTGTACGGTGTCAGGCAGGCTCTCCGGCGTTCCGTTCTGATAACGCTCCCGGACGATCCCCGATCCGTTTCGTGGGGAGAATCATTCGCACGTTATACGGGCGTAGCTCCCAGAGACCCGCGGAAACCACGATGAGAGGTGCATGTCGCGATTGTGAAACCAAATAATGGATGCCCGGTGGTTCGTGGTCGGCCACGTACGAGCGAACGACTTATCCGATATGAGTATTGATCGCCGCGGCGGTGGGAATATCTGCTAACTCCAGCCAGCTTGTCCACTTAGTTTGGCAGGTCTTAAATGATCGATGTTGTTGCCACCGTTCTCCGTCGCACCGTCTAATGCATGGACGGGAAAGAAGGAAGACCTTGTTTCTCGGGCTCGATTATCGCCCTTGGGTCTGACTGCTCGGATTCTTCCAATTATGACATTCACCGATTTCACCGGCGAGGTCAGCTGCCGCTCCGCTCGCTGCCACGCGGGTTCAGGCCGCGGAGTCTGGCTAGATGTTGGGGCAAGCTAGCCTCGTTCCCCTTCGTGCAATACCTCCCACCCCGGAATGAGCTCCCGATTCCCGTCCATAACTATTGAATTCAATCTTGCAGGGTTCATCGGGCCTTACGAAACCTGACAGGATCCACCGACGGTTCGACGAGAAATAGTTCGATGCCATGTCAAGTAAGCATGATGCCTCGAGTCCTCCAGTCCCGTGCATGGAGGCGATCGTGACAGGCGTCGATGCAAGAAGTCCTACTGGTCGGAGGGAAGGAACCGGAACTGCAAAACAAATCGAGGAGACTGATGAAACCGAGACGTGGAACACAGATCTGGAAAGAGGGTTTAAGTGAGACATGAAGGATTTTACCAGGAGGCTTCTTCAGCACTCGGATCGCGCAAAACTTGCACGCTAACGAATGTTACGCCAAGTATCATTCCCAGGGAAGGCTAATTATCCTCGAATCTCTTGTGTAATTTCTGGATTGGGAAACGATCGGAACACTCCGATCGTCCCGCTCGCAATTCCTTCTGATCCTGTCTGTATCATCTACTCCGAAAAATGAGTCAGGAAAATACGGCATATTCATTTAGCCATTCCGCTATGCGAGGAGACTTCAGTCTAATGATGTCTTTGGCGGTCTTTAATACATATATACAATTGCATTGATATCACGAGTCTTCACTGAGGGTCGCGAATTGCGATCCTGGGGATCGGCGGGCCTTTGAGCTCTTCCGAAATAGAGATCATGAGTCCGTCAACCGGTCGATTTTTTTCCGTTTGGAAGATGAACAGCCCTGAATCAACCTCTCGGAGCGGTCAATGAGCGAGTGCGAGCATAAGGAAGATCAGCCGCCCTTGCTGAAAGCGGAGATAGCGACTCAAGAGTCCTCCGTCATCTTTCACTCGCTTCCCTCACCTGGGTGCGCTGTTGTTAGGCGTCCTCCAGCCGTGAGATACACGATTCATTCCAGCGAGAAAAAAACTCCGCCTCGGGCTCTGATCAGCTGACTGAGAGTTCCGCTCGGTCAAAACCTATTTCGAGACACGGGAAGCTCAAGTTCGCGTGTAGAGGCGAGCAGACTGCGGCCTCGATTCCTCGAGCTCCTATATATATGTACGTGGGTGAAACCTAGCCTCGTTTTTCCACGAGATCTCCGAAATATGCTCTGGAGCAAGAGGATCACGAATCGCTCGAGATCTATGTCGCCTTCCGGAGGTGTCATGAGATTTTTCTCCAAGGGCCAGGAGAGGAGGCTGCTCGAGGCTCCTACCCCAATACGCGCTTTGAAGAGTTCTGTCGTACGGACATTGGAACAACAGAAGCAGCGACTCCGACAACGACAGGAATTCACTGGGAGGGAATGCCTCCGTCTTCGAAAGCGAACATTCAGGAGAGAACTCCGCCCGAGGCAATTCGAGTCGAGCATCTTTCGACGGAGGGGAATTCCAAGTCAATGTAGAGAGTAGTGCGAGAGTGTAGAGAGCGAGCAGGAGAAAGAGCATCCTGGTCCTAGTATCTCCAGTGAATGAGTAACTAGAGTACCTCCGGGGAGAAAGCAGGCACCTTATGGGAGGCGAGTCGGAAATCCGTGCGCGATAGATTTCAACCAATTCACTTTGAACCGGAACGTTGTAGTTTCTCGAAACAGTTTGCTATCGCGAACATTCATCGCGAGCACCTTCCTCGTGACCTGCGCGTCGCTCGAGGCGAATGCCTGTCAACGAAAGTTACCGCGAAAGATTGATCACAAAAGAAACGTTGTCACTCTGGCTTGGAGTGTGCTTCTCTGCTCCGGTTCCGCTGCGTTGTGGCGACTCTTCCGAAGCTTGTGCGGCTGTGTAGATGTTCCATCTGTGAAAATTCCCCTTCGGAGAAAAGAAGCGGCACTACTCGCGTTCGCCGAACCTCTGCGGCAAATGCAAGACGACGGGAGCTTTCCGAGCTTCGGCGACAATCCCCTCAAACAAAACCACCTTTGCGCATTATCAGAGCCCATTAGACCGCCCTGCGCGAGGTTCGTCGTGCACACTAGCGGAAGTTTCGCAACTTTTTCCGATTGCCTCCCCACATCGAACGCTAATCAGAAAACGAAGTTTGTGAGTTTATCAAGGCGATTTATTCGTGGGGAACATCAACAAACTCCCGATCTTTGCTGTCGCGAACGGCGAGGTTGGCGAAGTGAATTCGGTCGCAGACGGACCGCAGAGTAAGCCTTCCGGATACAGCCGATCACCAAATCGCCTCTTCTCCAGACAGTCGCCGCGAATGCTTTCAGAAAACTGTCATTTTGGGAAGGTAATTTGTGAAGTTATCTGATCTGTCCCTCCTTCTAGACTACTGCGATCGCCTGTCCCATCCCTTGGATGGAAACTCCGCGCTCACTGATCTGTTTGCCATTTCTGGAAAAAAGCCTCGAAGCCGCTGCTGGAGCATACTACGCATTGTACGCATAGAAGGAAATTCCACGGAGTAGATGAGAGCTGGAGCAGGTTCCGAGGAAACGATCACCCTCGAGAGCGAACTCCGGAGTATATCTCTCGGGAGCGAATGAGCAGCACAGATAGAATGCGCCCTCTTCTAAGTCTAATCCAGCTTCGGTCCTGAACTCGGGAATCTCGATTTTATCTGAATACATAAGACCCCAACTCGCTCCGCCCGGAAGCGATTCGAATTGCGAGGGCGTGGAGCTGACGAGAACTCTCCCTCCCGCCTTGATGTCCAAGAGGAGAGGAAACGCTCCTTCGCGTCGCTAAGACCCCTAACGAGTTGAGTCCTCAAAATGTGCTCGTTATCAAGAGGAGAAAAATGCTTTCCCCAAACTCATCAATCTTCCAGCAGCCGAGGGAGATCTGGGAATCCCCCCGAGCGCTGGGAGACAGGGAGCACGCCCCCGTACAATACCGTAGTTTTCGATAGTGTCCTCTAATACTGGAAAGATTCTGCCTCGTCGTATAAGGCTCGGTCCGATGCGAACTCGGCCCTTCCCCATCTCGAATGCAAATCGCAATTCTTTTTCTCACAGAGCCCCATTGACCGACTAAGCCCAGTGGCCCTCTTGGATAGACGGCGCGGAGCTTAGTTTCTCGGACTGGGGGCATAGGGCATAGGGGATCCCCTCAGTACCCTTCGCTTATCTCTTCTCCTTCCTGTTGCTTATCCTATATATCAGACGAAGAAGAATTACGCCGTATGTTATGCATTCAAGGAGCAACAACGAACTTCGACGGAAATGCAATCACAACGGCCGCTGGAGGCTCACCACAGACAAAAGTATTATAGAATATCTGCTCATATCCCGATTCCATTTCATCGATGCTGGAACGTCCCGCTCTCGTCCCACGGAGACGCTCCCTCAGAATCCGTTGCCACACACTTTTTCGGCTCGCTGATTAGGATCGCGAGCTTCTTCGATGATTCCAACAATGTCAACATAGTTCTTGAATATTCTCTGACTGGGAGCAGTCTAAACTCGTGTTCTCGCCATTCTCGACGAATGAGCGATCTTACCATAGCCGAACATCAAAGAGCGGAGCTTTCGCAGCGGAGACCGGCACGTCCTTGAGGATGACGAATCTCGGGACGAATTACAGCTAGCGAGCTTCAGGCTCAGACCGTTCGTACGCGTAAACATCTCAGCCGCCCAGAGCGTTCGATACCCAGATACAATTGTTTTAAATCCGGTCTCCTGCTTGAGATCGAAGACAAGCGATCCTACCTCGACTCTTGCTTCCTCTCAGAGGATCTCGCCGGAGCTTCCCAACTGGCTGGCCCGATTGGCGCTTCGAAGAGTGCATATCAAGGGAATCGGACACGTGGGAAAACGAGTTCGGTGGATTGCGAGCGGACCCCGAAAATTTCATTCCAGATAGCTAGCTCCGCAGGTCCAACAATGGAGAAAAAACAATAAAAGTGACGCGATCGGGAGTCCGAGCCAGAGGACATTGCTGCATGCTAAGAATCGCATTCTCGAAGAATCGCATTATGAAAATGTGTCCGATCATTATGAAAAAGCCTCTTTGGGAGATCGGGATGGATGGGATTCTACCGACATAATCCAATTTCAAGTTCGACACCTCCCCAGAACTTTCGCTATCGAGGATTCCGCTCTTCATGAGAAGTCCAGTATTGGTACCCAGTGGAGTCTCGTATAGAAGAACTGATGAATGCCAAAGACGTTTGACATAATCGAGTTTCCAAAGGAATACTTGGGGACCTCGATTATATCGACTTGTGTTGATATGTTCGAGGTGAATTCACGAGAACTTGATATAGTCAGAGCCTACTGTAGTGGGCTCGCTTATCGGCGCTTTTACCCTCCGCGTCGAGAAGCTTCTGAGAAAATCGCTCCCGAGCAAGATTATTCCGTTACCCTCGACGCGTAATTGAAATCGGGTCCTGACCGATCCGACGATTTGTCGATAATCCATCAGACAAGATTCCGATATCGGGTGCTGTACTTCCTCCTCCTCGATCTTTTCTAGATAGGAGTTTACATCCAAAGGCCAGATCAGAGAGGCCAGACAGAACGGCGACGAATTTTCCGGAAAGGCGCAACTGAAACGCGGAGCGTCCCGAGCGTCCTTTGCCGAGTGCACCTCCCCCATGCGCTCGATTGTGCCGGCCGGAATCAGTGGGATTACCGCGGCCTCCGCGAACTTATCTGGAAACTTGTGACCGCCAGAATCGACGTGGATTCTGTTGGAATGCATGATCGATTTTCTGAAGTCCGAACGGAACCAAGTGATGCGTCGATGCTCTCGCATCGTCTGCCGGAAGAGCGACGCAGTCAGTCCAAGCGGAAGGTTCACAGGATTGAGATCCCGCGAACGGCCAAGATTGGGGATATGTACATAGGTAATATCGAGCGTCTAGTGCTAGTGGTATGGTATGGTGTTTATTGATCCTCTCGAGCCTATATATACATATAGGCATGAGACCCTGTTTCAGGGGCGATTTCTCAGCAGATCCTTCGGGTTTCTCTTTCCCATTCTTCCAGTAGTCTATAGTTCTCACGGGAGTCCCTGAGGGAAGACCAGGTACTCGGCCTCGATCCTCGTGAGTTCATTCGCTAGCTGTATCCGTCCTCGGCAGTAACGCGGGGAGCAATGCCCGGGACCTTAAACTTTGGCTGTGTGATCCTACCTGGAAAGGTTCAGATAACTCCTCTAATTTCGCTGGCTCAGCATCCAAGAATCCTACGAATTCCATACGTACTAGCCCAAAAGTTCGATTAATTCTGATCAAGGATCTGGCGGCAGGCTCCTTTGGGAAAGGGTGCATTCTAAGCTCAAACCACGAATTTTCGACGCCGTGGCAACGAACATTCTTCCGGGGGAGTCTAATTCGGTATTGGAGCGAGGAATTCCACTACGCGACCATTTTAGATTCCCCGGTGAAGGACTGGCATACCCTCTCTGACCTCAGGAGGGTCCGCGACAGAGAGCCACCAAGGATCCGTGTTGAGAATCCTCGGGCTCGAATTACTCTATTGTCGAGCGGGAGGAGAGGGATCACCTGCGGTTTATATTCGCGATATCGCCGACATTTGCCTTCGAGGAACTCCGGAACGCTTATGCTCAACAGCACGCCATAGATTCCCGCGCTGAAAATTATCAGGCTTGGTGCGGTATTTGCATTTTGCCTGGATTTGCGATTTAGCGGGTAAACACTCGAGCGCGACTGCGCAGGTTCTTGGACTGCAAGTCTCAGGTTCTGTTTGCGGTAGCTTCGCTCAATTCTGGAGTTGCAGCTCTGTTTTTCAAGTTAGGCACGTTGATGAAGCCGACTGCAGGAACGGTCCGGCATGCGTATTCATAGCAAAGCTCTATGACTCTCCGAGGGTTCATTCCAAGAGGAGAGGCTTTTCCTACTTTGCCCTGAAGCTTCGAAATCTCCGGGAAGACGGAATGAGATGTCTCCTCGCTTAGGGTTCATGGAGAAGATGGAGCCCATTGGAATCAGATCGGGCTCTCGGTCGAGTTGCCGAATTCTCGATGCCTTCATTGGGGTTCCGGGAGAGATTCATGGAGACTCGGCCTGCCAGGATGACCATCGTCCGGCTCGCTCTCACGGAAAGACTGATGCGAGCAGAAATACGATATGGACTAATACTCTTTGAACTGAGGGAGACAGACGACCCTGCAGGAATTGCTTGATTGCATCGATCGATGGATCGACCCATCGAATGTATGCCGATGCGAGACTGAAATTCCGTAAGCATCCCTCCGGGATATTTGTATCTTCAAAGGATCGTTCTACGAGGCGGATGCGTTACGTCACGACCGGAGCTCCGATGCTGTCCATCAAGGGCCAAGCTTACACAATTCTGGAACAGCTCCGTCGATCGGAGAGTAATAATATCGTTTGTTCCGGTAGGCAAGAACGAAAGCAGGCCAGTGCCTCAGATATCCTGTATGCCCGTCTGCCGAACTGCCGACATCGCTGCCACGGAAACACTTGAGCCGTCGTGCCTGTCACAAATTAGAGGAGCCGTAGAAGCCTCCCGTATACTATATGCGTATCAAGGTCGGACACTCTTTGATTGCGACGCGCCGCAGCAGAAGTTAATGACGTTATGAAGTCTCAGTCAGGGCATGAAGGAGCTAGTATAAAGCTTTAGAGCAAGAGATTTCCTTCTCGGCCACCTACCCGTCGGGCCTGCTCCCGGAGAGGCGCTCTCAGGAAGGATTCCATCGTGAGGTTCGCATGCCGGATATGAGTATAATATCCTTTTTTCAAGAGCCGTGGTCGGTATCTGGCTTCTTCGGTCGGGTTTCTTTGTAGAGGGGTCTCGCATCCGCTCTGAGTGAACAATGATGCTGTTGGATGAACTGCTCCATTTCGATGGAAAGGAAAGCCGGAGTTCAGGATCTGCGGCTCTTCCGAGTAAGACTGACGTTCAGGACCGCCCTGCGCAGCAAGGCACTACACGGGTAGTTTTGACCGTGCTTCGTATATACCGGATCGAATTTCCATCGTAGCCGAGCTGTGGCCCAAAAAAAATCGACAAACTACAAGGTCATCAAACATTCCGGGGGAAGCGTCCCGAGTTACTCTGGAACAGCGGTGGCTCCGCGCCAGATTCTCTATGATTGCTCCCAGGTCCTCGATTGAGTCTCGGTTTATCAAGTTCTATTATTATCGGACAAGCTCGGTGCTTAGGCGAGAAGCACGAACAATTGCAGGGCAGATGTTGACCTATGGAAACTTCAGGCAGGCGGGGGCCGAGACTCTTTTCCATATCTTTGATACATCTAGTATCCATTGAAAATATGGGCCCGCCGGATCTAGCTGCTTCGCGACGCAACCTGTCCCGGCTTTGCGCGTCGCGACGTACGACGCGTCGTACGTCACTCGAATGACGCAAATCTCCCGAATGTTCAGGGAAGATTTGGAATGCGAAATCTTCGAACTCGATATCCATCCTGCTAGATTTTGGGCTACGCTGGGGGCAAGCTGGCGGCTTCGGAGAGAAGCTCTGTGACGCAGTCAATTTTTCGTTTTGTCCTCTGGAGTCGCTAGCGGTTCTGAAAAAAGCATCCGCGGGGAATTCCCTTGACCTTCCTGGAACTCACAAATGCCAGACGGGAACTGGTGGTCGGGTCCAGAGTTCAGACGAAACCGCGGCTGAGATATCAATGCGGTTTCGGATGGGCTGGCATCCGAGCAAGCGGCTCCAAGCCGCTCCATTTAATAACCAGCAATCAGGGAAGCGATCGTCCTTATCGGGGAAACAGAGCCGCATAAAACCAAACAAAGCCAAAAATGAGGCGTCTAAATCGAGCGTAGGGTCGACATCGAGCGTATGAGCTTGATCACTTCAATTTCCATTGTGGTTGCGATGAAGATCAGAGCTCCGCCGTGCGGCGAGGGCGGAGCGTCGACGGATGACGATTTACTACAGAGCCTCGTAGTCGAGGTTCATCTTGGAACTCTCTTCAAGCGAGCCTCCCCAGAGGCGAGATAGAACGCTCGTGAGATATTTCAATATCATGAGCTCTCCCATGCCGAGCAGCGGGGAGAAACAGATGATGACGGCGACGGTTGGTGTGCGGGGATTCCGGTGTTTCAAAATAGCACTTTTTGTACCTACATATGTCGTATGCTCATACCTGACGCTAACTACGTCAACAACGTGCATCTTGGACTAGTTTACGGCAGCTTTGGATGAGGGACATGGACATCGGTCGCCTGCTTGCCGGATTCCGTAAAGCGAATACGGTTGCGACAACATTTTGTCTGAACAGCGACTCGCTCCGCGAGGCTGAAAACCGATGCCGACGCTTCGTCCACATGAGACTACAGGCCAGCGCCATCCAAGATCCCATAGAGATTCCGTAGCGAGTCATTCAAAACGTCCCCGCTCGAAATCCAGTGAAGCGGCCCCAAAGTGGCATTTGCCGAATGTGTCGGAGAACTAGTGAGACTTCGGGCCGGAATCATTGAGACTTATGCTTATCTTTCACTGCGGTTCGTGCTCAGGTACCCTTCCGGAGCGAACATCCTGAAAATCGGTGCTCAATAGGAACCTCCACGTGGAATTGCTCGGGGTCAAAATCGTTTGCACATACTCGAATGAGACAGCTCATTCGCACGCGAATCCTGTCGACAGCAGCGATTGCAAAAATGAGTTCTATTTCCTGCGGGTTGGAATCGATGCGGATATAGGCGCTCCCATCGATCACTTTCCGACGATTCAAAGTCGGCTACTGAATAGCCTCAACCTCGGGGGGTAGGACCTACCTGCGGTGGACATGCTCAGAGTTTCAACCGAAGCATCGGGATCGCGCTGCGTGCAGTCGATCATGGAGAAGTTGCCATATGAATGATCTTCCTGACTCCTGAATGGAAACATTGTACTCTTTGACAAATTCTGAGCTCGGCGCGGGCTCCCATTGTCATTCACATGGGAAGTAGACTTCTACTATGTACATAGTTGGAGAAAAGCGAAGCAGATAGAGGTAGTCGGGGGAGCTTCGGGGAAGCGGATAGTTTTTTGAAAGTGACATGTTTCACTCATTCATCCGGATGGAATGTCTACAGCTTGCCATTGGCGGGATAAATATGGACGTATCATTCTGCTGAATTTATTATTCCATTCCGGAGTCTCGAAGAAGCTATTTTTTGAGTCATCTTCGCACGGAAAGATTCAAACAAATTTCCATTGCGAATCGAAGCTGACATTCTCCCGCTCTGAATGCATGCGACTCCTCATCGAGATCTGGGAAACGCTCGCTTCCAGTCTACTCTTGTCCAACCCCGCTCGGGGCTTCCGTCCGACATCCCCGTGGCTGACAGGACTAAATGACGTCCGCATATCGGACGCGTATCGATTCGGCGGAAAGCGGAACAAACCGTCAAGCGGATCTGCTTTTCCCCGATGGTAGTCGATTGTTTTCCGTCGAGGCCTGTTCCCCAGCATTACATTTTCATTTTATATCGTGTCCGACTTATCCCGAACGCGTTCCTTCCGACTCTGCTCGCTTCATCTATTTCAGTTCTGCCTATACTGCCGCTTGTTGTTGCAGTTCCCGGTCCTCCGATCTTGACTGAATGAAGAATAGAACGGAGAACGACGGAATGACACTCGTGAATGACATCGCGCTTTTTCCCGATAGCAGAACTTCAGCTCTTGGCCAAACGCCAAGATATCGTTTGATCTGGGCGCAACCTCTATGGAGTCTGAGCCGGAAGGAATGATGCGAGGAAACCTACACGTGCACTTCTGGAATGATCGCTGCGAGATGTTAGCTTAGTACAAAGCCTCCGCGTCTCGAAGGCAATCTCACCAAGCAAGCGGATTCTCCCAACTCGTTGCGGTAATGCGACCTGCGGCGTCTGGACCTTGTGGAGTCGATCGGCCCGGGGGGCGGAGCAAATTTTCCCGTCCGGAAGTCATTCGGAGGGATCAAAGCATCGGGGTGGAAGCCTGTGCGGCTCGCTCGCAAGATTCATGAGTATCATCTCTCGAACGATTCTCGTTGTTTGGGGAGGGAGTTTTCACCTGAGAACCGATCTCCTGGATCGGGGCTTCATAGTGATATGCAGGCAGAGATTAGGCGGCTATTTTTGGTCCATCCATATGAGGCTGGAATCGCGAGCCCGGAGAGAAAGACACTCATTCCGAAATTTCCAATTTGTAGTTTGGATGCGATTCGGTCGGGAGGTTGAATCGGTGAGCGGAGAAACCGCGCGCGAATTCGGTAGCTTTGCTTTGAAATGACAACAAACTCCTCCAGTCGAGAGTGACTGCACGGGGAGGGTAGAGACAACCAGGAAGAAGTACGCGGAGGAATGATCTCGCATTGAACGATCTCAGGGGCGCCTCAGAGTTTGCTTCTTGCGGGTCCTCGTGAGAGAGCTCTTAAAAATTATATAACTCGACACAGTTTAACCAGTAATTTTTCCGAACGGTCACTCGACTCGCCATAGACTCGGGAGCGGATCAGAGATGAACAGCGATCGAGGTAGACAAGCTCCAGCGGAATAAAGCGATTTTTGAGGAAGACGGGAACCAGAGTGTAAGCGGTTGGATCGGGTCTTCCCCTCACTCTCCCTGACGCCGGCCAGCAGGAAGAATGATTTCCCCAAATTTTCGTCAGATTGCAAAATATCGCACAATAATTAAAATTCGTACTCCGCAGAGGGAAGGTCAGTGCTTGGGTTGACCGTCGGGGTACATCAAGCTAGAACATGACGACTGAAAAAACTACATCCTCGCCCTTCCTTGATCTCGGAAGACGCGGAGGTCAGATCGGAGCTCTGCAGAGGGAGTTCCCGTTTTTGACATTTCGAGGGAAGAGAGCGAGGTGAAGACAGGAGCTCGGAAATGACACCTGAAATCTTGTTTGGAAGTTCCAATGCCGACGAATCACGGGATTCTAGCCTCCCTCGGAGCGGTTCACGCTCGATCAGAAGTATTATTTTATATTAGCTCGAAGTTCAGTGAGGCTGAGGATCCGAGGTCGCGAGAAACTCCAGAGCGATTCGAACGGCGAAAGGCTTGGTTCGGGCGCTTGGCCTAGAAACTCGGAAGAGAAAGTCGGGTATGCTTTCGAAAATCATCAACCTCTGGACCCGAGAGTTTTAAACACACGACATGTCTCGACGATGGTCCCGTAAGCCGCAGACTTTTCGCTATAATGCTTCTGCTCGGCAACGGAGCTAATTTTTCTTGTTAAGATTGTCGCGACGAGGGATAATCTCGATGCCGTGTCGGGACCGTCGCAAATTCGGACGCGCATCACCCGGGAAACTCTCTGCGAGATACAGAACACGCGATGGAATGTAATCTCGCGTGATCCCTAGCGTGTCCGAGTCTGATAGAAAGCCTCGGCCGATGAACATGGAGTATTCCGGAAAAGACTTGACGGCCCCGCCGGGACAGGCTCCGTTCACGTGAATGATTTTAAGTATTCGGACTCTCGGATCCGTATTTCTAAGGAAACTTCGTCACCACAAGTGTGTACACGAGCTCGCTTCCCCCCGGACAGATTTTTCGGAATTCGATTAAAGTGGGGAAATATCGATTATCGCTCAGCTCTGCGCGAGACGGAAATTTCAGCGGGAGCCTCATTGTGACGATATAGGGCCTGACAGAGTGAATGCCTTTCGTGGAAGACGTCGACGTTGATATCGAATCCTGTTCTTTATGCACTAAAGACTCCGTCCGTCGCTCGATGCGCAATCCACTGAATGATCATCGACGATATCTATCGAGAAGGAAGCACAGCACAAAATGCTTTCCCGGTGATCGCCGCCCCGGCGAGTCCGCGGCTTACAGTGGATGCCCCCGCGCCCCCGTCCCACCCCTCGTTTCGAATCTCCAAGTCCAATCTCGAGGAGAAATGGCGTAACTATTCCAGTCGCGACATTCTTCTCCCCAAGCGGATAGAGAGGAACGGAAGCAGGGCGTCTTTTCAGATAGCAAGATTGTCTCTTAGAAACGCTCGAGTTAAGTTTCCTCGAACAACACGACAATCCTAAAAATCGGTGATGAAGCCCTCGGAGCGAGTCTCGTTCCGTCCAAAAATCACCTCTCTGACTTCCATCAGCCCCTCGCCATCATGCTAACCAGCACCATGAGCCTAGCGATCATCAAGGCTGGTGGACTGATTCCCGAAAAACGCACTATTCGCTCGCCGGACTGGACGATCACTCTCCAGCTCTGCGTCCGAGATCGGAGTTGACCAAGTTCTGTTCACATCAGACATTAACGGACAACACACACGCATCATTTATTTGACGTTATTTCTTAGTTTACATGATCCAGATCCATAGAAATCCGATATTAAAAATGAGATTTTTTTTGCTCCGCTCGGCGATATACTGTCGGAAGGGAAGAGCGAGAGATAGCATCCCTCGTACCAGTGGGGCTACGAGAGACCTATCCAAAATCTGTAGAATTCTAATTGGCTCCGGAACATATACCTAATCCGTGATAATCCTCAAAGGCATTGTCAAAGATATTCATGGTCAGCATCCTGATGACGGTTGGGAATGGTTTGTGATGACGGGGTCTGTTTACAGGGCGAAATGTACACACTGGATGATGAGTGCTATACGGAGAACTTCCGAGCGTATATTGAATCCTATATCGGAATCCATGGACACGGCCTCGCTGCGTCCTGTCGATTCTCAGAATTTCCCTCCGGACGCGTCACGTACTCAAAGGACTACAAGCACATCACTACAAGAGACGGTAGATGATGGGCGATGATTGGCGGAACCAGATGACGAAAGACATCCCTGTCGACTCCCCTAGGATCAGCTGACGAGCCGCCGCGCCCATATGACCCGGAGCGCAACGGTAACCCCTTCGATCAACAACCAAGGCGTCAAAGTGACACATTGCGACACGGCCAGCTTGAGGACATTCCGGTTGTCTGTGCTAAGAGCGTGAACCAGAGAAGATGCCAAACAAGCGACAACGCTAATCGTCGTCAGTATCACAGCGAGAGTAACGTGCACACTCGGGAATATGTACTGCAGGCCTTTCGGGCCCCGCCGGCGACAGTCGGCTATATGCAAAACAGTGCTGAGAATACAGAGGGAGCCGGCGATGCACGCGAGAAACAGCGACCGCCTGGTGTCCTTGTCCAGGAGTGCCGATGCTCCCAGGAGAAATGTACAAAAGCCGGAAGCTACCTGCGCGACTCGAAACCGGAGTAAAATCGCTAGGGGATGGCATGCGTTAAAAGGCTGCAAGGATCCTTTGTGGGTTTTGGTTAGAGCTGGAACTGAATATTCGGTCACAATGATAGCTTCCAGGTCGGGCGCGGACGCCACCGAATGCCTGGTTCGGCAGATTGACGGCACAGGTAGCTGAGTAGCTCTCTTCTTTGTATCGTTCTGTAGTTCATTGGCGCTCAAACGGACGCCGGCGCCGCCGTCGGGAACGGCGCCGTTCCTTCTGCTGTTGTTGCTGCTGCTGCAGCTCCTGTGAACTGCGTGACCTTCTCCTCGAGAGGGTAGGAGATCGCTTTGCGACGGGCCAGAACCTTGCGAAGACGAGTCGTCGACGCTCATCTTGGACTGCGCAAGCTCCGGAGGGTTCACATCGTGGAGTTGAACTTCTTCCAAAGATGCGCGACGTCGAGCTTCATCCAACTCGGCTCCGGTGTTGCTTCCGAGGAGCGCCAGAACGCCGGTCGTCTGCAATGAAATGAGGACAGGCCATCAGTTTCGGCATGGAGCACTCAAAAGAGGATTATTGAGCAATAATTCCCCGCATTTCTGTGTAATGAGAGGAATAGTCCCATGGAAGTACTCTATTCAGAATTCATTCGGTCGAAACGGAAGCAGACGGTTCGAATCCGCGACTCCGAGGTCTTTCCCGTCTACCCAATTATCGAAAAATTTTTTTGCGGGACGTTTCCCCTTTTCCCATTTTCGATCTCGATATGGCGCTCGTCGCTGCCGCGAAGCGATGGGCACGAGGCTCATGTAGATAGCAGATCCGGAAGGAAAGGAATACCCCCATCCGCCCTGGAGGACGTGGGACGCTTCCGGACCTATTTTTCTGGCGACTTCCGTTGGCTGGTAATCGACTTATATTTACACGTCTCCCTAAGATCTATACACTGTAGGGGGTGCTGTACGCTCTTCCATGAGCGCAGCGGTTAGATAAATAGGCCCTTCGGAGAATACATGGGCGGTGAAGTTGAACGAGCAGCGAAAAAAGTTTTGAATCGGGTAATTTACTTGAACTGCCGGCCGGGCGACGGACCGACCGACCGCTTGCCCAACCCACTTATCAGAGGGCCGAACCACGATGACTGGAAAAACAGCTAGTGCAGACGTCTAATCTCCATAAGACGGAAGCGAAGTGCGAGCTGTCGCTCTTTTGTACACAGTCTCGACGAGGATCTACGCTGTCGGTTCGCCCTACGACCTTTCGCGCATTCTCATTCACCAGACAGTCTCAGTCAACGGAACCCCTCGGCAGAAGTCCTCAACAGAAGTCCTGAAGTGAACTTCTGCGCATGAACCTGGGCGGCGGCACATTGCACGAGGAAATATTTGCACGATAGTACATGCTTCGGAAGATTACCCTGACAGTCTTTCGAGGCCGGAATTTGTGGTCGTGTTGCATCATTTGTTCACGGGTAAGCGTCGTGTCAGTACTTTCCGATCCAATCGGGGTCATAGTCTGTGAACAGCTGCTCGGAGACATTGTCAAAGAGCGCCCTCCTTTTCCGTCAAAATCCAGCGCGCTTCCATCCCCGAGGGTAGTGTGCGGAAGATGGGCGCTGAGATGACCATTCCGTGGACAAAGCGCATCGGCTGACATACTGATTCCCGATGATGCGCAGAAAAGTTTGAAGAGGCCGGTGACGACCTTATTTTTGGACATTTCCCTCGAGGCGACGCAGTTCGAGGATCCGATGACCTTTACGGACTATCATGAAAGTTCGGAAACTTGCGGCGAGAGAATAAGGAAGAGAGTGGATGCGAGCGACCTGGTCGCGGAGGTGCCACTGGAGCTCTAATGTGATTCCGTGCTGCATTATTGACTCCGCAGGGCGGAGTTGCAACCGGTTGTGGTTCCCCAAATAGCAGCTCGTTCCTTAACGGAGCCTAGCCTCATCATCTGACGAGCAGGCAATATACGCTCCCTTCTTTTTCAAGGCACTTGTTCCGTATCAGATCGCTGATGAGTTACACGAGAGACGCTCCTCAACGCCGGGCCCACTCGAGGCACTATAATACTCATTTCCTCAGATCCGACTGGGTGAGCATTCGTGATTGTGCATCGAAGCAATCCGATCTCGGTCGAGGTAAAGTTCACAGAGCCCCGTTTCGCTACCCGACCTGATCTGGCTCGTCTTACGCGGAGGGGGACAAGATGGAAATCGAGCCTCGTATCTTTGATTCTCTGAAGGACAAAATCCGGATCTCTCGAGAGCCTCGAAGAGGACTCGGGAGGAGGAAGAGGAACTCCCTCCGGTACAGAATACTCGGTGATAGACCCCGCTTATCCCTCACAGAAGCTTCGCCTCCTACTTCGCCTCGTATCGCTCTGGGTGAACCCGAATGGGCACGGAAGGACAACTAACGACCAACTCTGGGTCAGAAGCCATTTTTCCTGAAGAGGCCGTGGACCTAGCGGAACTGAATTCAGACGACGGAGACGACGAGGAAAAATCCGTTGAAGCTTGGAGAATAGCACTTACGCTTTAGGGGATTATGGATGCAATGGATTTGGAGAGGTTTCGGACCCATGTACAAACAAATCGAGCGCGCTTCCGAGGAACACAAAGTGAACTCCACAGACAGGAGAGCGAAGCGAGTCGAACGCGCTGAGAACTCGACAGTCCGTTGGTATCCATTTCAGCGTCGGCGCTATGCGGCAGGTCTGTCTTATCCTCCCTCCAACCAAGTCTGTCCGGCGACTTTTTCCTGCCCTTAAGGGCACGGGACACAGCAGACGACGCTGGACAAAGACTCGTTCCACTCGAAGACGCATCGAAATGTTCCGTGATATCCGCCCGAACTTGTAGATGCCCGCTTAGCCAGCGAAGCGGCTCGGAAGCGCCGGAAGCGAGACCCGTGCAGCTCATATAGGATAGGCGGACGAGAGGCTCGATTTCCATCGTGTCCCCTGCCATCATCGAACGAAAAGAAGAGGATCTTCCGTTAATGAGGTGCCGTACCGCCAACTCATCCAGGCGGAAAATATATCCTCCTCGCAGACTTCTTCTTGTTTCCATCTGAGTCCGTATCTTATTATGCAGATTCATCGCCACTGCAGGTTCTGCAGTCTCATGACGACTGGAAGTACTTTGGAACGAGAATAACTCCTTGTGCCCGAAATATTGGTGACTCCCCCGCGATGAGCTGCCACGAGCAATAAGAGAAGTCTTTGACGCACACGGACGATTTAGGGAGTTCCGCTAAAGACATTTAGGGCTAAAGACCGAGTCGATTCCCGGGACACGCGTCTCCTCGGCTCGATTGGAACTATTGATCCCAGATGAGCTTTTCGGCTCCGCAGATGCTTCCACGCTCGGATAAACCAATCGTATTTGGGTGTTTCGGCCATGAAGGCAGCGGGATTGGTTATTACTCTCTAATTGCCGGTCATCAACCTGGTTCAACGAATTGATTTCTACTCCCGCAGCGAAACACCTAGTGTATCTTCCCGAGGCGGCTCGCGTTCTGCCTTCTCCTTGGGTGGAGAGGGGACCTGTTGTAGCTTTCTGGGCCCTCAGTTTCCCTCCTCGGCGTGAGTTAGCATTACGTTCCAAGACTTGTTTTCTACTCTAGCTCCAGACCTTGCCGAGGTTAATTGCTTTAAGCCGACAAGTCTCTCCGTGTGAAATGATGACTAATAAATAAGCTCTCCCCTGACAGTGCAAGCGCTGTTGTTGTTTCTGGCGCATTCGCCGTCTCCACAGTGCGTTCACGGATTCAACAGCCGACTTCTATCCACAATGTAGGAAACTAGTGTGAGAGCAGCAAGTAACACTCGAGTAGGCAAGTCAGCCAGCATTTCGCCAATCCGTCCTCCTTTGAAACTTAAGCTCGTTTGTACGAGACCCTCAGGAAAACGGTTGCCGCCACTGCGATGCACTCTTCTCTCCCTAGGAACAGAACGAAAAGTCAACCTGCGCAGAAATCCTGCTCGGCGACAACCACTTAGAATCCATTCTGCCCTCAAGTCAACTGGACTAAGGAGCCGGGAAGGCGACCGGGATCTGTCCGTCCGAAGGGTTGGATGGATTTTCGGGCCAACCACAATTCCGGCGCTCCAGGAAGCGAAACGCGGTCCGGCTAGTCGGCCACAGGGCTAGGTCTCTCGGCGACAATGCCTGCCAGAGCTGCCCCGTCTCGTCAGCAGGTGTGTCCGATATTGACATGAGTAGGGGAGCCGAGACAGAAAGCGCTGGATGTAGAAAACTCGCGACAGGATCACCCAAGGTATTAGTAAAGTCGTCGATTAGAAGGAGGGGGATTCCTGGATCGAAAGCTCCTCGAACGACCATGAGCATGATGATAACGTAGGCTAGGGACATCCCGGGGAGCCAGGCGCGAATCAGCGGCAGGAGCGATCCGTTGGATTCTCATCCCGAGAGCGGTACCGCATCAATGCTGTGAGACCATACAATATTCGCTCCATACTCTATATGATGAGTGCGAACTTCCGATTCCCGCGTCCACGAGACGTGGAAAAAAAGTCGAGCACCTCATTGACACTTCGACCACGAGACTCAATCGTCGATCGTTGCCCAAGTCGGCTCGACTCTTCCGGAAGCGAAGAGCCCAGGGAAACGGGGCCCGACGGGTTGTCGATCCGTAGAGTACAAGAATATCATTTTCCTAATGAGACCGTCGATTTCAATATGTCCGAGAATGATCATGTCTGTATCAGGGTCCCGCAAGCAATAAAGCCTTATGGTCGGATCGAGGGCGTTGCCATGATCCGCAGTCCGCTCTCCACATCACGATTAGTGCGAGCCGAAATGGAGAGCACCGCCTCGAATTTCATGAATCTTCGCCGCCTTTCCATCGATGGATGGGAATGAGGAGGGTTGTGCTGAGCGGCTCATGACGACTAATGCCGAACTTCCCAGCTTTTCGGTATGCCTCCATTAAAAAATGGAGATACTCAAGGAGACACTCAAGTCGTTGGTCGCATGGCGGCGATATGGAGAGAACGATGTCTGGAAGAACTTCCCCGCGAGCGCTGTAGCGATGAGGATCGTCCCGGACACACATTCATGTTTGCACGGAGAAATTCATTCGTGTATTGAGGTCGCTCCGACCGCGGCGACGGAATTCCCGCCTAATATCGGACAAGCCAAAGCGGCGACACATCGTGAGGATCGCTGAGTATCAAGAAACACATTCCGGCTTCCACAGTTCAATTTTCTTTTTCTTTTCTTCTTAGCCGCCAGCAAATGGCCCCGAATATTGACTTGGGACTCCGACAGCATTCAAGTCGGAAGTTGATCATGCCCTCTGTCTGAGCTCCTGGGTACAGGCGACAGCTGAGATTTCCATTTCTCATAGAAGATCTGCGTATTCAGGTATCGTATAAAAACGTCGCGGTCCTCCATTTTATCTTCGACGTCGACGAGCTTCCCCGTCGAGCTGAAGAGAATAGAGACCAGGCACGAAGACGACGATGATGTATTGTTTTTCGGATCATTGCTTGTTGTTTGTGCGCGAGATGCGAAGGGGAAGAGAATATGGAACAATGGGAGCTCAGAAACACGAACGGACATCGCGGAAGCAGCGGGACAAGATACAGGCATGCAGAAGGAAAGGTTGAGGTGGCCGAGAAGAGGACCCGGGGCATCACCGGATGCAGAAACCTCATCGGGAGAGAGAATCTTGCAGAACAATTTGCACCGGCGGAGAAAATCAAACATAATGTACAGAAAATTTACATCGATGCACCATTCCCATCTTCCGGCAAGTTAGCCTGATGACGCTAAACCTACTATGGGCGACTTGGGTGGTGGCGAATTATGCATGTGATGACGGGGACTCCAGGGGGAGAACCCCCACTGAAGTTCAGCCGGGCGAGGGAGTCGCAGGTCCCCAGTTCCGCACCGATGCGGTCTTACAGAGACATCAATTTTTCACAGGGTATCCTCTCCCTCGAAAAACAGAGTCATCAACGCGAATAATCATGGGATAAACGGTCAAAAGAGCATGAAATTCGAGAATTCTCCTTCTGCGTCGCCTCGTCTCATCGAAAATTCCCAGACTTGCCAGGTGTGCATATGGGTTATGTCCGGCCCCTCAGAGATGCGTTGGATCTTGTTGTCGGGCTCCGCCGTCAGTTTTCGTTGCTGTATATTGACGGCGCTGTCCCAACACTGTCTCATATCTCACAGCCCATAACAGCAAGGCCCTCATCGTACACGGAGAACCTTTCTGCCTCATGAGCTACATTGGCGTAAACGACATCGCAGACCAAATCGACGGATGGACGATATTACCGGACGACCGGTCATTGCGGCTCTTTCGGCTTGTGTCAAGAGGGAACGTCTTCTGCGGAGGAGGAAACCTCGCGTAGTTCCCCGTAAGAGTAATTCCCGCATCTCGTTGTCGATCCGCAGGCCATACATGGAAAAATAGCCCAGCAATCCTGCTGATAACGCATGCTAGTTTCACTGTCGGGAGAGCAAACATTCGTTGAGGGTCGGCATCTTTCTTCTCTGCTGGCAGCTAGCCGACAGCGCGAGCTCGAACCTCAACGCCGACTTTGTTGGCGCAAGCTGCGCTGCAGATCCTTCCGCTGTCGCGACTCAAAGAGATCAGACTCGAAGCAACCTGGAGCTTTCTGTATCTACATACACGGTCTTACGCAGAAAGTGAGCGCTTCAGATTATTCGGGAGCCCAGGTTGAGTTCCTGAGTTTACTTCGGCTCCAGAGTGGAAAGAAGACGATAAAATGAGGTCGACACGATGCGAGAGCTCTGGAAAATTAGTTAACCCCTGTTTGTGACCTTCCAAGACGTACGGAGCCAGAATCTCCACGACTGGGATTGGTTGGGGAAGCCGTACGGCTTTACTCCAATCAGATAAGAGCGGGCAGCAACGAGCCAGCCTTCCTTATCGCTATCCGCACGTACTTAGGAACTTCTTGGCGAGGACGAAAGATATCCAGGCGAGTGGTAATGCGAGCGAGAGTCACCAGATATTCGTAGCAGGGAATTTTAAGGCAATAAATACAGTTTAAAGATCATGTACAAGAAGATCAAGAGCTCCGATTCGGGACTCGTAGTTGCACATTATCGACAAGCCTAAGCGGCCTGACGAGAAAAAAAAGAGTTCCTCGTAAACTCAGCAGCTGTAGGCTTCTCTGTAGAAAACGTGACTCGGCGAGCCGATCGAGTGCGATAGTCTCCGAGAATGGAGCGCGAACTAGGAAAAAAGAGGATTACAACCACGGCAATGTCTTCAATGACTCCCTATGACCGCGTGGGAAGTCGTATAAGCCCCGACGACGGCGATCCAGGCTGGTAACAAATTTAACACATCGGCGATCCCCTCTAGAATCCACGTGATGATGGTTTTCGGGGTCAGTCGAGCGAGGTTATAGACTGTTCGCGATGCTGTTTGCCATTCCGATGATCAGAAGTCAAATTTCAATGGCCTGGAAATGAACGCTGAGCGGTCCGGTTACAAGCCATTGAGCAAGACTTTGACTGCACGAATCCATCATGAAGCGGCTTCCGATGGTTATTGAGCGATTGTTACCGAGCGATATCCGAGGGCCTTCTTCAGAACTCGCGAGAATCGGCGCCGGCGCGACATACCGATCAAGGAGGCGTAGGTATCGGTAATCGTAATGAGGTCGATGTATGTATTTGGCGCGCTCACATCGGATTCGAACTTCTCGGACCGAGTCTGTCACAGACTTCCATTGTTTCACGGGGAGGAGCCGGACGCTGCCACGGAGTCGAATAGTCAGAGTAGGATCACTCACTGTCAGATTGTCCGATCGGTGACCGGGCCCCTGGGTTTTTCGTCGTCCCTGGTGCCCTCCGATCCACCCGGGGCGAGATCTCTGCGATCACTTTCTTTTTCCGAGGTTTGCGAGCCGAGGACCTTGACAAGTCCGTTCCGACGCGTTCGCTGTCTCCGCACAGAATCGCTAAATGAGCGATGAAGCAGATATACCGTACTCGGGCGTTCCGATCACGTTCCAGATCAGCCCCAGGGGAGAGACGCGTCTGTATCGGAAGGGACCAGTGTCTTCTCTGATTACGATTCTTTTGTTTACCCTCTGTATTTCTCCGGTCTCAACAGCGCTAACCTTGTCCACGTCCCTTAGAAGAGACTGCCGATGTTTCAAGCGGAGGGGAGGACGGGAAAGTGTCTCCCTGATTGATGGTACACGTCTGGACTTCGAGCCCAACTTCTGATAAAGCTACACTCTTCTCAGACAGATTTCCGCAGTGAACAAGCTGGTGTTTTTTCGCAAGCCCCCACCTTAATTCGTTAGCTCACCGTGATTCCGACACAAAGAATTGCACCCTTGGAGTTTTCTGCTCGCAAATCACCCTCGGTACAGGCGGAATGATAGCGGAGGCAGAGCCTGAATGGAATTTCCTTGAGGCCCACATCCAGCGCAACATAAAAATGAAGAGAAACGAAGGATGCGGCCGGGAGCCTTGCTCCACTTCATGGCCTTGAGGCCGATTTCGTCGAGGAGCGATATGAGGCTCTAGGAGAGAAATGAGCGAAAGATATATTGTTTCATTGAACGACCCGACCGGAAGCTACAGTGTACAGACAGCCCCGCTCTGATCGGATTGCGATATCTGGCGCGGAGAGTGCCGGCATTATTCTGACGCGATAGGTCAGCCTGAATATCACATTCAAAAACTGCAGCGCCTCGCTGAAATCGGGTGAATCGTTCCATCGTGGAAGTCAAATGTGCTATGCCGAGTCCGGAGGTCCACAGATGGAAAATGCGGCACCCCGGGCACGGAAAGTACATGTGTCGGACAACGGCGTACCGCGGAAGGATTACTTTTCGAATAATTATCGTTTCTGATGCGATGGAGACTGATCCCGGATGTCCTAGTGAAGATAACCTTCCTCTGCCTCCTTCGTCAAAGGCAGTGATTGGAATGAGATACTGAAGCAAGCACCGGAACCGCTTGATATTTGCGTCCAATTTGCAAAATGGAGACCACCCGTTATCACAAAATCAGCATTAGAAGCAGCGCAGGCGGCGACGACACAGCCGACGCGTCGGTGACCTTGCGACGCTGTCTCCGGCGCAATGAAGGATGAAAAAGGTCGAGACAAAGCTGTAGCCTGGAAAGGCCGAGTCTTTGTCTAATCTACGGCGACAGTGACGACCTAGCAAAGATACGCTCACGAAGCAGTCAATATTGAAGAGTTGCGGCGTCTGATCGTACTCCAGAGGAAGGCCGTAATGGAGGTCCGTTGGGGAAATTTATCTTTCCCCTTTCATGACCTCGTAGGGGTCCCCTCTGGCCCAGAGCAGGATTTAGGCCCCTAGTTTTCATATTCCGTCTACATTCGGTTTTCATGATCAACGCGACTCTGCATCCGAAGTCCGGTGAAAGGGCCCTCGTAAATATCGGCCGCGTGACAAGAATACTCGTAAAAGGTCCATATCATTGACCCATCGGATCCCCAGCGGTTGCCTCCGATAGAAAAACTTGATTGGCCGGAGACTTCTGAGGCCTCTCGCCGGAAACAGCTGGACGTTTGTTGTCAACCCTGCGCCGACTGTCGTGGATTCACTGTACCGCGATTGCCCTCCATTCGGGAGGCTGCGTTTCAATAGACTTGAAACCTTGAGTCGTTAATTCTTCGACCGCTGCTTGATGCCATCCTGTTGTGTATGGCAGACGAGGCTGTCTGACGTTGAAAGCCCTTGAATAGGAACGATGAGGCATGTTCTAGTTTCTTCCCTTCCTGAGCAGACTGGCCGTACAGCGAGGCTCCTTTCAACGCCAATCACTCGCTCCAACCACTGTCCTCCACAAAAACTCTTCTACTCAGCGGGACCACTCGTTTTTCCGGTTGCGAGGGAGCGAGTGGATGAGGATTTTTGAAATCTCGCGCCAACAAGAGCCTCTCGGGGGAAGCATTCGTGCGGTGAGCTTCCGCTATGTGTGCACGTCGAGAGCCGCACTGATCCCCAATCCCGATGATTGAGTGGTCTATTCCGGAAGATGTCTCCTAATCTTCTTTCAAGAGTCGGGATCCTTCATACGTCTCCGCGCACATCTGAGGTACAAGTCCGGGGAGGAGCTCCGCCGAGAATGATTACGGGGTGCTGCACAGACACACTTAGCACTTCGCCGTGACCTCGATGGATACGGTAGGAATAACAAGGCCAGCTGATAGATATATTATTCGACAGTCGAAGCATGAATTTGCGTCCGGAGTGAGTTCGCACCGCATCCCAAATCACCTTTTCCGGACTCCGCAGTCTCGCCAGACTGGATTCTTGGACTTGATACCGCAGTTGAAACCGTGATCGAAAAAAAAGACCGCATTCAGCTCAAAACGAGGCAGCTTAAACTCCGCGGAGGGTCCAAAGAGCTTCGGGAGCTTGGTTGCGTGGGACGAAAATAAAGAAAAAAACTTTCCGCTTACGTCGTATTTCGTGTCGAGCAGACCGAGCCACTTCGATGGGAGAACCAAGGATCGGATTCCGCCCGGGTCGGAAATACCGCCATCGTTGTGGACTATTTCTCCAGCTGGAGAGGCGAATGAAGCAGACTTCGCGAAGGCTGGAATGATCCGGAAGATGAGGCCAAGAAGGAGCGGCTCATCCTAGATTGTCTCGCCGATCCTTTCCTTCGATCGATTCCCAAATCGAGTTCGAGCCTTTCGAAAGCTCGCGAGTATGGAAGGAGGCAGTGTAAAGTACTTAAGGATCGCCCCATGAGGAGCGAGACGCCGCGCCGTCGAGACTGTGACCGCCGCAAGATGAGAGACCTCTGAGAAGACAGTTAGTCGATCGTGATCGAAGTGCTTCGACAATGTTGGATAGATTTTTGGTAGATGATGACCATCTTCGATCGTTTCATGGAGCCGCGGTTCGGCTCACCCCGTCCACATGGCTAGCATCGCATCACCGCAAAACCCGCGGTCATTCAGCTGAGCTTCATTAGGGCTCTTCACAGAGGCGACAGTATCCTCTTCCCCGAGCGTTCATGAACTGAATGAAGGAGTAGAAAACGCGTTACCGGGGGTTCCTCCGCGGCTCTTGAACGATTTTCCCATCAGCTTACGACGAAGGAGGGACTTGAGCGCGCTGCAGTATTAGGGAAAATTTTCGCGATGCCGCCAATATCGCCGAGCGATTGGTTTTCCTGTGCACTGTCCGCAGCTCGGAGAATTCATTCCTCATTTCTCCCCACCGCGTATCGGATCGCGTCCGACGTAAAGTTCGATTTGTCGTGAGACGTCTAGAGTCAACTAGCTTTGTGAGCAACTAGAGTCAACAATCTCGTATTGACTCGGTACGGAAATGAATTCAATCCTTCTGGGGAGCCCGCTGTAGAGATGTGATTGGATTCGAAATTGGGAAAGTATTCCAATCAGAATACCCAAGGTATCCAACTGCACGGGGTATTTCGAGGTTCGGACAAAGGATCAGAGGAACATCTATCATAGAGCTCTCTTCGGAGGACGTCCGTCCGCCGACGCGGAGATCAGTCGGTAATTCCGTTGCCTGCAGACACGGTCGGGTACTTTCTGATAGCGTTGAAGCCGGAGAAGTTGGTCGAACACTTAATGGGATAATGAAGAATATTCCGCAGCACTCATGTACGGGTACTTACTCGGAATGTCAGTTCACATGGCCTGGCACGGACGCGATTGCGAGTTGCTCAGCGGTTGCTCAACAAGTTAAAAAAAGTTTGCAGTATTGTCAAATTCAGCCAATCATGTCTTTCCTAGACACAGCCTACTCCACAAGTGTGGAGAGCTCCGGCAGCCGCCAAACTTTATACCCTAGGACGGCAGCGCCTCTGGTGGATGCGGCTGGAATGAATGAGCGAGCGAGCGAGCAGGCAAGCTTGCACGGAAGTCGAAGTCTTTTTTTCCCCTCTCCTCTGCAGATCATTCAGACCACACCTTGATTTGATTGCGATGCGCCAGTGTTTTTAAGATAGGAAAATGGGACTCCACCTCCGCTGAGGAACTGAGCGCCTTCGCACGGAAGACTCTGATACGATCGAATCCGACACCTTCCGTTGCGTGGGATATAGGAACGCGATTTCGGAGGTTTGACTGAATGGCTTTGGCCATCGAAGTCAATATGCCATCGGAGCATCGAAGTCAATATCGTTGGCAGAGATCAAGTCGCCCAAGAAGACACATGGCGATCTTTCTGAATAATCTCGGGATCCGAGAACGGCTGAGGGGGGGGGCGGGTTCTCTTCACTCAACCAGCAGAATCAGAGGGCTTGCTCCTTGCTCCTGAACGGCGTTGTTCGCATTGTCTGCACGATGAATAGAAATGGGTCTACCAAATCTCTTACAGTTGCTTTACATTGCACGCATGCGTGGTTCGAGATTCAACCGGACGGAAATGACAACTTGTTTCTCCCTTCCAGTGGAGGGAATTCAATGTCTTCTTGTTGCGTGTAATTCTCGGCAGCACCACGTGTCTCGCCCGGAAAGGAGGGCAGTAGAATCCGAGCTTTGACGTTCGCAGGGAAATTAGTTTCTTCCGCCTTGTGATGCAAGTATGCTTTCATACGCAAAGACAGGAATGTCACCTGGGCGGGCATCCTATCGCGTTCCGCGGATTGCTCTCCCGTTCTGCCAGGTCTTTGTTTCTTGCTCTGGAGGTCGAACCAATTTGGCGGATGATTAGTCGTCCGACGTGGATCCCCGCCCTTCGGCAAATTGAGAATAAAACAGAATTGGAGGTTCGCTCCACGTCGTAAGAAAAAATGAAGATGACAACTCAATGAGTCATGCTGTTTTTCATCAAGCGACTCACGTTCGTTTTCGCACCTTGACACTCGGGCTAGACGGAGAGGCTCGTCTTTTGATCTTTCAAAGGAATCTGATCGACTCCGTCGAGATGTTTGCCGTAGGGAGACGTCGCACAGTGGTCGGAAACCACGGAAAATCATAACTTCTGAACGGCTAAACCGATTTCGCTGAAATTTTTATGGTGGGTTATTGGGCCTAAAACGCAACTTTTGAGGATATAACTGGGTCTGGGTTTGACCCCGGTGACCCCGAGAATCGAAATTTTTCCACTAAATCGGCGATTGCGACTAAACGGCGGAACCGATTTTGGATATCTTGGTGGCGTTGGAAAGCTGAGTGAATTTCGCATCTTTTTGTCTCTTGAGAGTTTGACCTATGACCTTTCGTAAGCGAGCTAGCGGCCGATTCTTAGAAGCGCCGATATCTCCACGAAAAATGCTTCGTTTTTTTCTCGCAAAAAAACGATTTGGTGTGGAATTGGATGATCTACCCGTTTCTGACGATATTACAATCATTTAGTAACGACGGAAAAAAATGTTTTTTTTCAAGTCAAAAATCACGTTTTTTTGCAGTTTTTTCACGAAAATGCCCCACCCCTCTAGGTCCGTAGACCCACCAACATATTTTTATGATGCCCCCCACGCCCCCGCATCCCATGAAGGTCATGTTGGGCACCCCTTCCGGGATTATCTACCTTTAAATCCGGAAAAACCCTTTAAATGGCAATTTTTCATAGAGAAAAAATTCTTGAAATTAATTTCAGGGCTAAAAATTCGCTGGATCGGCTTTATTCTTGTGAAAACCGCGCAAATCAACTCAGAACTTCGAATTCGCCGCCAGCGACGCCATCTTTGGTGCCGCCGCGGCGGCTACATAAACACCGCGCGGGACAATCGATTCGCCATACGTGTTAGTGCTTGTGCTGTTCAACGGCCGAAAACTCTTGCGATGAAGTCGTACATGCTTGTGATACCCTACGGGGATCTTATGGACTTCTTCCTATCTAATCAATTCGACCTGGACCTCATCATGGAAGATATCCAGCATCGGTCCCACATGATTCATCAAGACGATTTCAAGGAGTTCCGGGCTCATTGAGCAAGTTCACTTGCCGAACTTCTCGAAGAGGTGGACTTCTTCCGGTTGCTTCTGCATCGACCGGTTGCTTTCCAGCTGTTTGTGAAGTTCTGCTCGTGTTCTTGCTCGATGTGCTCTGAGCTCCTTGAAATCGTCTTGATGAATCATGTGGGACCGATGCTGGATATCTTCCATGATGAGGTCCAGGTCGAATTGATTAGATAGGAAGAAGTCCATAAGATCCCCGTAGGGTATCACAAGCATGTACGACTTCATCGCAAGAGTTTCCGGCCCTTGAACTGCACAAGCACTAACACGTGTGGCGAATCGACTGTCCCGCGCGTTGTTCATGAGGCCGCCGAATGGCGCCAAAGATGGCGTCGCTGGCGGCACCAAAGATGGCGTCGCTGGCGGCGAATTCGAAGTTCTGAGTTGATTTGCGCGGTTTTCTACAAGAATAAAGCCGATCCAGCGAATTTTTAGCCCTGAAATTAATTTCAAGAATTTTTTCTCTATGAAAAATTGCCATTTAAAGGGTTTTTCCGGATTTAAAGGTAGATAATCCCGGAAGGGGTGCCCAACATGACCTTCATGGGATGCGGGGGCGTGGGGGGCATCATAAAAATATGTTGGTGGGTCTACGGACCTAGGAGGGGTGGGGCATTTTCGTGAAAAAACTGCAAAAAAACGTGATTTTTGACTTGAAAAAAAAATATTTTTTTCCGTCGTTACTAAATGATTGTAATATCGTCAGAAACGGGTAGATCATCCAATTCCACACCAAATCGTTTTTTTGCGAGAAAAAACGAAGCATTTTTCGTGGAGATATCGGCGCTTCTAAGAATCGGCCGCTAGCTCGCTTACGAAAGGTCATAGGTCAAACTCTCAAGAGACAAAAAGATGCGAAATTCACTCAGCTTTCCAACGCCACCAAGATATCCAAAATCGGTTCCGCCGTTTAGTCGCAATCGCCGATTTAGTGGAAAAATTTCGATTCTCGGGGTCACCGGGGTCAAACCCAGACCCAGTTATATCCTCAAAAGTTGCGTTTTAGGCCCAATAACCCACCATAAAAATTTCAGCGAAATCGGTCCAGCCGTTCAGAAGTTATGATTTTCCGTGGTTTCCGACCACTGTGCGTCGGAGCCGCGTGCGTACGTGCGCGTGGACTTGCCGTTTTACTCCTTTGTACCATCGTTCTTCTGATGGGGAGTACAATAACGCTCCGATCTGCATTTGTACTTTTTGGAGAAGCCAGGAAGGAGACTTCGCAAGAATGGTATCTGCAGTCGTTTTGTTCCCTTCCGTTTTCGGTCGAGCGGCGGCTGTCCTCGTTCACTGGTGAGCGCAGGGGAACTCGAGCGAAGAGTATACTACTTGCGGCCGAGGTCTCTTCGTCCTCATTCGAGTCGACTGCTGTATTTTCGAGTCTTCCATGAATATTCTTCTCGACGGCGCTCTCTAAGGCATTCAGACTTAATCAAGATTCTGAATGTAGCGCTACAATAATTACGATTTCGACTACCTACTCGACGTATGTACACAGTCGAGTACGAGATTTTGCTCAAGTCCCTCCCGAGAGGGCTCAGTATTTGATGGAAAGAACATTCGTGAACTCCGGCCGCGGGCTGAAGAATTGTACCGGGCTCTCTACGTTTTGGTCTCCTGATCATGACGCGGTGAACCAATCCAATCAGCAGAAGCGTCTTGTTCTCTCCCTGAATACACAGTTCCACACAAGCGTGCGTTTACAGAGCTCCGCCACAGTGATGGTAGAGTTCATCGTGATGATGACGAAAATGATCGAGCGATATCGGAGCGACGCCTCGGCGGAACCCGGCTCATCAGTAGTCAGGAATAGAGCACTCTAGTTTTCCATCTCACGTTTGTTGAGCCGCGCGCCGTTGCTGAGGGTCGAATGTCTGATGGACGGGATGTTAAGAGAACTCGAGTATCCGATTGACGTTCCGTCATGGATTCAATCCCGATTAGCCTGTGATGATCCGCACCGGTCGATCATAGAACGCTTCACGGATGTACGATACCCAGCGGAAAGCTTTCTCTTTCCGAATGAGAGACGCTTTGATTTGGAAACAAGCTTGCACCAGCCCTCCATCTGGGAGACGCTAAAAGGGTAATCGTCGGAAGCTCCCAAGCTCGGGGCCCAGCGATATCTGGGTCGATGGATCCACTCTCCCTGCACTCACTCCTACATTTCGAAGCCCGCTCTCCGGGCTCTCGCTCGTTCTCCTCCAGAATGTGAGTTAGGTAGTGAATCATCAGGACTTCTCCCTTCGACATCGAATCAAAGTCGCTCCTGCGCTGGAGACCGCAAATCTTTGCTGCTGAAACGGTTCGAGAGTCGAGTTAGAGAGTCCGTCTCTCGATTCATCAGACTATTCTCGATGGCTCGCCGGTCTCTCAAGAATCCTTTCGGCTCTGACGATGTCCCGACAGCCTCATCGACGGAGGCCGTGAGGTCTGTGCAAGTGTTATCCATTTGAAGCGATATGACGCGCGAGATCGCAATCTGTTTGTTTACGCCTCTTGAAAGTGCCTGACCTGCATCAGGGATCGAATCTGTTCGTAGGCAAGGACCGGCCGAGCTTCATGCCGATGAGCGTTATACGACCCGAATCTAGATAGTACACCAGTCGACCAAGCGGTACCTCTGAGTTCTCGGAAGTTTGAAGCACGTCCAGCCGCGCAGAAGGTCGACCTTGGAGTAATACCACTCCCCGGCTGAGACATCCTTTGATCGGAGCTGGTTCGAGCTGGCTCGAGTATTAGGATTCGGACTCGATCCGGGGAGGACGGGGCAAACCTCCATCCCTCTGCGCTCAAAGGCATCTGTCTCCGATTGCAGTGGAGCGTAGTTAGCATGCGGGAATCCGCATGACCGTCCAGTCCATATACGCATGGAGATCAATGGACGCGAATACGCATGGAAATCAATCAATTCAATGGACATTCATGAGTGTAGGTACATATCTCGGAGAAGGTTTATGCACTCGTTTGCATTTGTGGAGGTCTGCAGAAACTCGCTGACGAAAGTTCAGCTCTTCCTCCCCGAGGTTTCCCAAGGCCGGCAAATAAAGTCGGCAGTGAGGAACCCCGAGCGACTCGTGGAAGCAATCAAGGAAGGGAACTCGCTCCGATTGAAACCACCCAGCAAATCGAGCTCGAGCTCTCCCTGAGCTCGAATTTCCGATCCAAGAGAACCCACATCGCTCTGGAGTCGCGACTTCCGCTCGAGGCTCCGAGAACACTGGTGCGACGTCGGCCGCTGCGAGGTCTGCGAGAATCGCATGGGAGATTCGGCGCACGGCTTTCCCGGGAGCGATTCTTCTTAAAATTCAAGGAATCATCGTTCCAACATTCCTGACTGCAACGCGCTCCCTCGGGTGCTCCGTGTAAGCGCTCAGCCTCCTTCCCGTCCTTCATGTGTCGAGATTCAGATTCCGGGGAATATGCGCGTCTCGATAAGCTCTCTTCTCAGACGACCGTCATGTCTAGGTGGTCGGGACGAGAATTCCGGGATCCTTAATAAGATTGTGTATTCATACTTACATGACTCGTCCGAATTCCAAGTTCATCCTTCGGGGAGAGCGTGGTTTTTGCAGAGAAGTGTGTCTCCAAGGGGAGCGACAGCATCGTGATCCTCCAGCGTGATGTGAGCCCGCTTCCCTAGCGACTCAAGTTTTTAGCGACTTCATGTTGGCCTTGACTTCACAATAATTAGCTCATCATTGGGTCGGGTAAGGAGAAGGGACTCTTCCCCAAGTTTTTTGCTCCATGGAGACCGAGAAAACAAACCCAAGCGAAGGATAATTCTTCCCCGAATGGTGGAGAAGCTGGGAGGCTCAATCCTCCCGGCCACGCAGACAGGAGCCGCAGAACGTTTCCACCTCATTCGAGGAGCAGCATCTCTGAAACTGTTTCGCAGTTCGATCTGTCGCCGAAAACCATTTGTGGTAATGCACGGAGAGGGAGTAAGTAGAAACTCGTTCGTGCCTGAGTGTGCACATCCACTTGGAGTACCCCAGCGTGAGTTCGCCCACCCTATGAAAAAGCGCGGCCTCGTACGTATGTGACAATGAATGGCCGTCCCTGCGGTATGTCGTAGACATCTGGAGGAGAATAATTCGCTTCGCGCACGGAACAGGCTTTCTCGTTCTGCGGAGAACCATCAAGCGTCGAACCTTCGCCCGGGACGATTCCGCGGACATTCCGTGAGGTGGAGACAATTACTTGTCTTCATTGAGATTCTAGAACGAGAGCAACGCAATTGACGATCTATAGATCGACAGGGGCGCAGAGAATCCGATCGCTCTGGGTTCCACCGTTGAGGAGCAGAGTTGGGACCTTATTAGGATTGACGAGTCGCAATTCCTCGATGACAGGTGTGAGCTCCGGCTCTGGGAGTCATTCCATTCTGAAATTGCGAGTTTCTCGCTGGTTCATAATATCATTTTAGACAAGCAAAGCTAGCTTACTCCAGCCGGGGCAAGTTCGAGCCTCCGGATCAGGCTCTCATTGCTGCATGCTTATCTATAGCGGAGCCATTCGCGATTGCTCCTCGATGACAAATGCAAATTAATGATCGCCCCGAAGGAAAACTCTCGATAGATACGGGAGCAAGGAGAAAAAACTCAGATTGTCGGTCTCATTGTCTGCGAACACTTTTAATTACAACAGCAATGAACGAGACAGGGATTATTATGGCGCACCATGTTTGAGCTCTTGGAAAATTCCCAGCGAAGATCAGTCGAAATCGCGAGGCGCGAGGCTCAGTAATGAATCCAGACAGGAAGAGCAAAGACCTGGACTCAGGAAACCTGGCAAACGCCGACTGATGAGCCGTGAAAACTTATCGCTAAGGATAGCAAGAGCAGTAGAGATCTAGGCCAGCTAGGATCAGTCGCGGATCGGAGCCCGCTCTGTTTATTGCAGCAATAGGACCGTCACAGCGTACTTGTCAGCGTAAGCACGAACACTGGATTCGACTCCCGGGCTGCCGCATTCTGATGATCTCTTCACGGCGTTCCGGCTCTCGCGGTATTCGATCACTTGTAAGTCGAGTTATATTTTCTTCGCCGTCGCTCAGAGCGCCTGCATCGACACCCGCTCCGTGTGTAGTCTGACGATTTTCTTTGGAGCCCCTCAGTGGTCGTGTAGTTTACGGATCCGTGACATTTTCACCTGCGTTCAGATGATGATGTCTGCTGTGATATATGAGCAGCGAATAATCGAGCATTCCTTGAGATGCGAGGATTCTGTACAAGAGTTATGAATCAGTTCACACTCGAAAGATTCCACAAGCTTGAATGGGACGAGGGATGAATGTGGACTCGCGTAAACTTGAGGACGTCCATCGGAAAATCAAGAGGGGAATTTCGCTCTGATTTCTATGAGTAGTCACGATTCCGGCCAACGCTACTCGATGCACCAGTAGCTGAAATGAATGAGATATCCTTCGTCCAGATTCATGAGAATAGATGCGGGACTTTTTACGCGCACTACGGATTGATAGCTTAGCTCTCGTTCATCGTTCGGTACGCTTAGTTGCTTGTCTCGCAGGAACCCATTCGAGCTGGGGGCCGCGACAAGTCGTTAGCCCCCGTCCAACGCTCTATTGATCAAGTTCGGCACGAAGTGACATCAGATGCGCAGTAACACACTGAAGGCGGGCTTGACGCAACCCTCTCGGCGGCACGGCCAAAAAAGTTGCCCCGTCTTAGAATTAGGAAATTGATTCAGCCCTGTATTCTTGATCCGCTTATTGATCTCGGGTCAGGCTGAAACTTCTCAGAGATTGACCGCAGAGCAAAAGTTTATTAGGGAGAAACCTTATTCGGACCGATGCAAACATCAGGGACACTGATACAGACAAGTTCTAACGAGCGTTCCCTCTGCTTTAGCGCGGAGCGTCGAGCGTCTCCTGTATGTCGTCTGCGATTATAGCTCGCCATCCGATTTTAGCCGGGTCGTGTGTCGCGTCACCATTGAATTCAGGCTTGACCTGAGATACGAGGGGTCGTGGATTGCTCAGAGCGGCGCGCGTATTTCGGCGAAAACAGTGGTAGATAAAATTAAGAGGGCCATCCCACCCGGAGTCAAGCCATCGGGAACGGTGACATTGGGAGTCTTCTGCTCCGGAGAGAAATGCTAAGGAGTTTCGAAAGGAGCTAATGGAGATCGTGATGTCTTCGTTTAACATTGAGAGAAAATCAGTGTGGGAGTCGCTGGAGATCATTCATTAGAAACTGAGTGATGCAAATTGAGTCATGAAGAGCCTTTGAAAGAAGCCCCCGCCGCCCGCTCTTTATTAGCACATTCTCGTTACGATTGATAAACGACTTGGCGTTCTCAACGCTGCCGCCGATAGATGCTTTCACAACGAGACTCTAAGGCTCTAGAGTTTACTCGGGGAGCTCCCCGCTGGTGGACCTTTCAGATCATTGATCTACACTGTCCGATGAGTCTGATACGCTTATAGAAGCTGATCTCGTGAAATGGAGTCTTTGCAATAGACGATTCGAAGCTGTCGACGGCACCGATCCGAGTGACAAATATGAGACGCGTACTTGAGGTGCCCCGATCGTGTCTTTCCCCCACTCTCGCTCCTTGTCGCTGAGTCGGAAACCGAAAATGACCCTCGAGGGCCTAGAGTTTAGGCCCTCGAGGATGCAGTGGGCGAGGGCTCTGGAGGATTACATTCCGGCTTTTCCCCGGAGCATTGGCTAAGGCTTTCGGCGGAGAGTCGAACCGAGGTACGGCGAGGCGAATCCTGGTGCCAATATTCTCCGATATTATATAGTTTTTGGTATCTTATACGCTTATAGATCTGAATACCCACATTATTGTGAGCAGTCTCTGAAGAGCTGTTGGCATCTCGATGAGAAGAATTATATGGCCCGGAATTATTGCGCCGACGAGGGAGAAACGTGAGGTCTAGGACCGTCCTCCTCCCGAATTCAGATCGAGGATTTTTCACCGGAGAGGAAAAAACCTACATTGATCGTTTCTCTCTGATCGAACTGACGTTCGAACCTGCCCGGAAGGTTCAGCCGCGGTGCACCACAAAAGCGGTTTGCTAACTCAGTTGGCCCTATTTTAGAGGTCGTCTGACAGGGAAACGATTCGAGTCGGTCCCTGCACTATATGGTCCAGTTACTCAGGTTACCCCTTATGGTCCCCTTAGAGGGTAGTCCGCTTCCACAGGTTTCACCGTATGTGTATGCTGGATTGTTCGAGTCTCGTCCGGGAACCTCCTTATGTGGAAAAAATTATCCGGAGTGAAGTGGTGATCCATCTATCTATCGATGAGTTCCGGAGTCAAGAGCAAGCATTTCCTGGGAGATGAGGAAAGTCATTGGGGAGGCACTGACAATGAGAGAATTTGCCTCAGACTTGAACGGTTTGCAGTCCGAAAGAGAGAGTCCGATTCCGTACTCCTCTCAGTCCTTCTCCCGCAGGTGGAATCAGACCGAAACAAGGACGGGTATTTTTGATCGCTCCCGTTCCTAGGTGAATAATTCCCACTCGGGGTAGACATAAGGGCCGCGGAATTCCGGATGGCACGGACCAAACACGATTCGGTAAGGCTCCCCATAGATCCGCTCCCCTCCCTGCTGGAGAGAAAAAGATCTCGAAAATATAGGATACAACAAAGCTGGGATGACTCGCAGCTCCCACCACGCACGGCTCGAGGACACCACACAAAGATAGTAGACTCGGAGAATCGTATCGAAACCCGGATGCCTCTCTGTGAATCGCCTGACGACCCGAAGAGATAGGGACAGCCTGTGTGAGCCTAAAAATGCCGCTAGCCGCCCTTCAATCATCCTCGCTGGAGAACGAGATCTTCGGGAAACGTATGAATGGGGAGAAGAACGGCCGCTGGCCGAAGGATCCTCGGACTGAAGCCTCGAATTTCATCAGTTCTATGATGTTCGCATCATCCGCGCTGATGGAAGGCTGTCTCGCAGTCCGGCGGCGCGGCGGGTTCACAGCGCGGCAACTTGTAAGCTGTCCTCCTCGATGAGCGGCCCGGGGCAACTCCGGAGCGCTCTCGATACTTCGATCCCAGCTCATGGACTCGCCATATCCGCTTCGAGAATAAGAAACTGCGCCGTGCGGGTGTCTGAACAGTAGAGCATCTGATATATCGGTCTAATGAACGCTCCGCTTCTTCCGGACAATCTCCGTCCGGCAGAATATTCTACGATCTATCGATCCGGACTGGTGATCTTTCGAAAACGGATCTTTTCCGATTTTATTCTTCGAGTGGAGCAGCTCGTTATCCGGGAGGTGGTTAGCGATGCCCATCCTCAGAGTGTATTTCAATAAATCGCAAATTCAAAAAGTCGAGCTCCAGAGCCTGTCTGATGCGCAGCGGCTGAGTGAGAGATCCCCGAGACAAAACCAGATCCTGTAGCGGACATTCGAGAGACAATCTGAAACTTGAACAGAAAAGGACCAAATGATCAGAGCTCGAACATTTCGAACGAATCCATTTGCGACAGAAAGGATTCTTAGATAGCCGTAATTCATGCGCTGTTCGAATGATTCATCATTGAGGGAATCCGATATCACGCCCACACCATTTCTAGTGCATCAGTTGAGTGAAACCCCCGCCGGTGTCGCGAGTTGGCAGCGTCGAGACAGCGTAGATTCATGACAATTTTCGTCCTTGATGACATTCAGCCAAATCGACTGCGAAGGAACAGCATTCCCGATGGGCGAAGCAAAGACGGAGACTCCGACGGTCCTCTATAGAGTGACATCCAGAAGTCCCCTTGAATGAAAAGCGTCAGACGCTTAGCTCTCCATCTAACCCTGCTCCGCTTCATCTCGATATCCCCGAGCCCGGGGAAGATCCATACAATCTGTTATCTGCGAGAGATAAGAGGGACCGTTCATCGGTTCCCCGCGGGTTAATCATTGAGTGACACTGGGGGAGCGTCCCAACTATCCATCTGACAGGTATGCTACTCGAACTCCAGAGCTATACCACCGTACGACCCTTCAACTGCTCTATCGGATCTTGTTGTCTCGAGCTGTCACGCTACCCTGAACCGTTTACGCCTACTGAAAAGCACGATTAAATGCAACTGGGTCAGTGCGTTTCATCCGCGGCCGTCGCGGCTCCTAATCACGTCGCGAGAGTTAGATCGCATTTTATATGAACTCGTTGCCTGGGGCGTGAAGGTGTGACTGACGGAGATCACTTGAGTGCGACTATAGCGCAAATGATCTTATCCCCGGTTTTCGCCCACTCTCTTGCAAACTATTCCGTCTGTGGGCGGAAACTCTCAAATGGCATGGAGGTCGGATCAGGCCCCGATTACACACAGGTTCCGCTGCCAGCTCGAGAAATACAGACCGCCAGCTGGCAGAGAATCTCCCCATCAGGCCGATTCCGACGTAGTCTCGCCTAGTAATTCACCGAGATCCGGAGCCGATGGAACGTCAATCATGTGCCATCCTAAATCCGTGCCAGACTACAACGAACGGATGGCATCCGCGCAACATGTCGGTCTGCGATGAGAAGGGGTCGCAACAGCTGTTTTCGAACGGAAATGCACCAACCTCAGAACTCCTCCGTGGAAATAGATCCTGCAATGGATGTCGATTGATGAGCGATCCCCGTGGTGGTCATTGCCCGTGTCCTTGGCGAGCCGCAACCTCGCGGTAATCAGAAATCGGGCACCAAACTTTAGAGATATGTTCAGCGCTCGGGCGATCTGATCCGCCTCTGGAACATATGAGCTAACGCTAGAGTCTATAACATCGGAGCGGGTCCACCTCGAGATCTGAACCATTCGGTCCGTCTGGAACTCATTGGTCAGGCCGGGTTACAATCGATCGGATATAATGCACGATCACTGATCCCAGGCAGAAACGAATATCTTACTCACTAAGCTCATGCCGTTCTCGATTCGGAGGAATCAACAGAGGAAGAGCTCTTCCGGCATTTATCAAGCTGGCGTACAGGGAATCCCTCTTTAGCTAGATCTGGGATGGAATAACATTCAAGACAAAGTCCTAAGTTTGATTTTCGAATTTTTATTGAATATTTTCATTTTTGTCTCCTGGAGCCGCCGCATTCCTGTGGACGGTGCTGTTCGACACTGTACATGTTGATGTATACATACATTTGCACAGTCTGTACAGATGAATTGCTTTCCAAATGTAAGAACAATACGATGTATCGCGAAAGGATGGATAATGTACAATGGAATCGAATATCTCCATAAGATGCCGATCAGAGCAACCCTGTATGGTATTTGGCACTCACTTGTCGCTGGGGCTGCCACTGACGGCAAAACTACAGTTTAGATGTCAATGATTATAATACTGCTCACTCAGTGTCAGTCAGAGTTGCCGCTTGAGTCACGTCGATGACGCGCAGATGAGAATGTATTGATGTATAAATGGATGATGATGATGATTATTAGCGTGAACGATCGGTCAGGAGCTGCCATCCGCCACGTTCCACATCACGGAAACCAATTGACGTGAATAATACGTCTCGCAACCTCGTCTCGGTCTGAAGAGGAATTCACTAGGCACCTATGACACGGTATCCGAGACCTCCAGGCCGAGTAACAAAACCTTCGCCGATTTCACGACGGTCCGAATCGGCTCCAGAGGACGAGTGTAAATAGCCGAGGAGGAAACCAAGTCGCAACCACAGCTTCTTTGTGGTTCACGCCGAGGACCCTGACGACCGAGAGAGTCGACAGAATGAGAGGTACAACATGGAGCAGATTTTCTGCTCAGAAAACCTGCGCATGTTACAAAGCCTTAGCGAATATTACACGTTTCAATGATCACAACGACCGGCTCAGAGTTCCAGCTCCTTGCAGGAAGCTCCGAGCGGGGGAAAAGCTTTGAGGGAGAGTAACGAAGGAAACCGACCTCGTCTAAGACTCCGTCGGCTTTTGAAACCGCGACATGTAGAAAGCACAGTCGGAACAATAGGTAGTTTCGGGAGGAACCGCCTGAACGTGGCACAAATTGCACATTTCCGAACTGGTTTCGGTGGCCGCAACCGGTTCAGTCGCTGCTTGCTCGGTCGAGCTCTCAATCGAGGAATTCAGTTGATCTTGAACTCTCTCCTTGTGTTGTTTGAGCACTCTTTCCAACAGGGGATTAGGAACGAAATCGTCGACGACCTCTTCAGCGCACGAGACCAACTCGACCTGATCGCTAAATGTGACACTCTTCTTTTTCGAGCTGCTACCCGTGCTGCTCGTTGAGATGCTCCTCGTTTTGGCTTGGTCTTTCACCGGGGCGGTTTCTTTTCTGCATTTGGCGGAAACCGCTGAGTCCATGCAGTCTTTGAGAGACGTAATTGAGCCGATACTGGAGACTGATTGCAGATGCGCTCTCGCCAGAGGCGGTGTTGCGAGAATATCGGTCGCAGGAGGAGGCAGGTTCGAAAACTCCTCATCGATACTCGACGATACGGAGGCTCGCTGTTTTTTCATTAGTTCCCGCCGTTGGAGAGCTGTTTCGTAATCCGGCGGTCGCGAGGGTCTGCGGAGTCCATCAGATCCGGTGCTCCCCGTCGAAGACGTGGAACGAATCGAGCTGGAACGGGTGAATGTTGCCGACGGAGGCGCGGTGGGAGGAGGAATCGGAGCGTTCGCCGACTGACTAGAGGCTTGAGTGGCGGGAGGAGGTGGGGGCAGAAGTGGTTTCGCCAAAATATCCTCTCCGGGGGCAGGACAGAAATCGATCTCATCGCAGCCATTGACTGGAGGGATCGAGAGGATTTTCTCAAACTTAGAAGCGAGCTTCTTCACGGTTTTGAGCGTGGTGTCCGGGTCCGCCGATTGCGAAGGAGCCTGCAGATAGAGAGGGAATGAGATTTGCAATCACTGTCACTCGACCCAGCACGAGCCTGAGATCGAAGCTCAACGCTCGAACTCTCGGATCGGAACAAGAGCTGGAAACTATAGATCAATCTACGATATGGAAGCCGAGACACTCACCGTTGGACAATGGTTCGCCTTATTGCTAGTGGCTTCCTGGCTCCTCTTCTCGTGAAGTTGAGCACGCTTCCGCTGGAGTTCTCCAAGGAAAGCTTCGCGCTGCTCCTCGGTTCGGGGCTCCTCCACCTTCAGCTCTTTACGCACAACATTCAGAGCCGCGTATTCGGGATCTTCGTAAACGTCGATTTCTTTCTTCTCTTCGACCTTGGGCAGAGCGGGCAACGAATTGAACTTATTTCCATTAACGTCCGGAAGAACCGCGACTTTCGGACAGTTGACTTTCACCAGTTGCGGTCGATTCGGTCGGCTGGTGGTTTGGTGGAAGCCTCGCAGTGGTGAGATCTGAGCCGCTTTGGCCTTCTCCGAGATTTTCGTTGATGATTCGTTACAGGATTCCGGTGCAGAAATAGCTCCGGAATCCTCGGCGTCTCGGAGGTCGGGCAGCGATCGATTTTTCCGTCTCATGAAGCCTCCCATGAGCTTTCGTTTGATCTTGTGAACCTTTTTTGCGTCCTTCGAATTAGGTCCTTCCTCACGACTCTCGTCTCCGCTCCGAGCTGCTATGCCGGCGGGGTTGCTGTTGCTTCTCATGAGAGGCGACAGTTTCTTCTCTTGTTCTCCTTCGGCGTCGAGGAATTCTCTGACACTGAAATTTTTCGGTGGAACTCTCGGAACGGCTTCGGACCCCACACCGTGGTATTCCTCGGTGTCGACAAGTCGTTTCCGCACGGATTTCTTCGGGAGCGTCGCGTAGACGGCCACCGACGATTCCATGGGATCGGAAAGCATGCTATCGGGAGGAGGGGGCAACAGTTCGCGGCTGTTCTGTCGGCTGTGGTTAGAGCTCCGCCGACTGTCCTTCGAGCCCTGACGGCTATGGATGATCTCCAAATCGCGCTGTCTCTTCTTGCTCTCCATCTCGATCTCCTTGATCCTTCTGTAGAGCATGTTGGATCTCATCACGCACGACGAATGCTTCATTCGAGCCGCGATCAGTGTCTGCCCGTTCCCGTAGGGAGCCTCCATCGAGACCCGAGCTTTGGAAGCGGCGCAGTCACTGAGGAAGGCCGAAACCTCGAGATCGCCCGTCTGTTCTTTTTCGTAGGATCTCCTGATGAGCCAGTCGCTCTGAGCCCACAGTTTCTCGTATTCGGCCGGGCCTCTCTGAGCGAGAATTTCTTCGACAAACGGATCCAACAGGGCCCTCTGTGCCACTTGTTTTGGTACGTGTGTCATTTTCGAAATGTCCACATGCAATTGAGATTCCTCTTGGATTCCGCCAAGGGGTTTGTGCGGTGAGCCGGGCGGACCCGGATAAGAGTCAGTACTGCTGATCGAGTACGAATCGTAACCTTTATCGACGACAGAAGAAGCAGCGCCCGCTGCAGAAGTCACGCCGTTGGGGAAGCATTCCGTCGGATGGGGCATGATCGGTCTCTGGAGACGCTTCACGTTCGGCAACGCATAGGGATTGTCGAGCGAAGTTGAACTCGAGCTGGAACTAGAGTTCCGTTCTCCCGACCAGTTACCGCTGTCTCGACGTCTGCCCTCCTGGAGTTGCTCGAGCATCTTCTCTCTGAGAGAGTTTTCGAACGACTCCAACGAGCTCGAGCTCGTTCGTACGCCTCCCTGTTGCGGGATCATGTGATGCGGGTTGTGGGTGGCGTTGACGATGGCCAGTCTCTGATGTCTTTGATGCATTCTCTGTTTCGTGAGGACATTTTCGACAGTTTGTCGATTGATATACTCCTGACACATGAACTCGTCGTCGTAGTGGGGTTTACCGATCAGGCCATTGACGTTGTTCCCGCCCAGAACCGCACCTTTCGATGGCAACAGCATCGGGCCGTCGGCGACCACGCTACTGTCCGAATAGGTTCGCGGTCGGTAAACCTTCATGGTGACGTTGGCTGGAATTTCGCCAGTTTTGTGCCAATTGTTCTGAATCCACTGCTGCGCATTAGCGTAGTGCGACATCGCCGTCGGAACTTCGGTGTTTGCCGCGATGAACTTGTTCAGTTCCGACGGGTGCTTGAGCCCGTTCGAACAATGGAGGACGGCTTTCGGCGCGCCGACAGTCTGCACGGGGCTGCCATTCGGATTGGCGTACAACAGCAACAGGGGTTGGAAATGACCTTTGCGACACTTCTCCACAACTTGCTGCCAATGAGGCCCGATCTGTAGGAAAACAAAAGCGAATCGGTTAGTTTCATCGTGGCCGCTATTTATTCTGTACCGTTCCCGGCCTTCTCCCCGACCCTGCAACTTGTCTCCGGAGCGCCCCGCCCCCTCCCCCAGTCTCAATTTATTTCCCACGCGCGACCTTCGGGTCGGACGCGAGCGTCGAAGCCTACGTACCTCTCGAACAGTCGCATCGTCAAAGTAGATCCAGACTCGGAGCTTGGTGTGGAAGAAGAAGGTGGAATAATGCTTCCCGTAATAAGTTACGATTCCGACGAGGTTGTGAGTTGTACTTTGAGCCCACTGCTGGTCGACGACCGCGAAGAACATTTCGGTCATGGCTAAAGTAGTACCGATCGTATCCAGAACGTTAACTATGTGATCAACAGTCGGCTTCTCCGAGTCCCAAACCAGGCCGAGCGATACGATGTCAGGTTTATTTATTAGCGAACGGCGGATCTGGATTTTCGCACCGCAGGAACTCTGAAAATGTTTGAGCTCGTCAGCAATTATCTCATCACTTCTTTTGGCCGGGCGGCTTCCCGCAACGATCTTTAACGTCGTCCAATGACGGCAGATCCCTCGGCGCGCTGACTGACCGGCCGGCCCGTACGAAGCTCATGGGAACGAGCAGCCATCAGAGCTGGTGGCAATGCGGTCAGACGTCGGAGAATCCATGACGACTGTTTGGGGAACAACTCACCGGACAGTCGCGAATGTCGCCCATTCCACCTGCTTTGTAGAGGAGCTCTCCAAACGAGACGGTTTTCTCTTTATTGGCCTGTGCGCACAGAGCCGACGCCGAAACGTAGTGCACCATCTGAGTGAATGGCAGCGGTTCCGAAGTCGCTCCGCACATATGACATATCGTCTGTTCGACCAGGGTCATAGCAAACTTCTGATGCGGGATACAATGTCTCACAACGCAGATTTCCTCGAGGTCGTGGCTCGCCAGATGGTAGTGGATTCGGAGGAGCATGTTCTCCTGCAAGGCGGAAAACACGGGGAAATGAATTGGAGGGGCTCCGCTTTGCATCTACCGCCGGCGCTGGTAGCAAACATGCCGTGGGTACGACAGTCGACGAAACCATAGATCTCGAAAGTTCAAGAGAAAGACACTCACGAAACACTCGGCGGCATCGTCCATGAAACCAAGCTGGAATCGCCTCTGATCGAAGAACGTCTCCGCCAGGGCCCTCCGTAGAGCGTCGGGAGGCAACGCTGACTCCTGGCTGTATTGGAACTGTGCGAAGAGTTCTTTCAATGCGCAGAAAATGCACGATTCTGCCATGCAGACATGACCGACGAGATCGCGAAAGCTCCGTCGGAAAATGTCGAGATGCCACAACACCTGAAATGAAGAGCGAGCGCTTCAGTACGGAAACGGGTAGAGTGCGGAATTACCTATTCCCATGTGACGTGTGACGCACGGTCGCGATCGGAGCCCGGAGACCCGGGATTGGTATATTCTGTCACGCGTTGGAGTGAAGGAATTCGAGCACCTGCCGGAACTCGTCCATCCGATCCCTGATGCATTCGGAAAATAAACAAAACATCCACCGAAAAATAGGATTCTCAGCTGTTGCTGTTCTCGTTGAATTGTTTGTCCATTGTTCGGTGAATGTGTTTCATCGTTTCTTTCTATGTTTCTCATGCTTCAGTCAGATTCTGGTTTTTCTCGATCCAAATGTCGTTTCTTCTCCCCGCCTCTGTCTCGGAGCCACCCTCCGACATTGGAACTAGTACTTATTTGTCGGTTGAGCCGCACCGCCAAGAGCAATGCAGGTACTAACAATTATTCAATCGATCGCTGTGTTTCTTCCTCATCTGTTTTTTTTCGTCTCCCGTCTTCCCTCGAATGGAATCGGTTCGGCGTTCCGATCGTTCAGCTCTCGCCAAATGAACCTCGCGACTAACTTCGTACAGCCGTCATTTCTTCAGATCGCCGGCCGGGCCTCAAAGCAACAACGTTCATCGGCAATTACAACTGGTTCAGCTGAATACCTACTTAGTTAGGTAGAGGATTCGTGGAAGCTGGATCGTATTTCGAAGAGTTCGATCCGACCGTCTTCATCGCCGATGCCGCCGCCGTTGCCGCTACGGCCTCCTCCCAACGGCCGTCCGCGCGTGAACTCATCCTTGATTTACATCCGCAAGGACCACGAGCTCATCGGAACATCACGTCAAAAACGACAGCTCGATGTCAATTACCGATAATAATGCATTTGCATCCAACATGAGGAACGCTTGCGAGTCGAACCGGTGAACGACATACGTACAAGGTGTACTTCACCACCGAGCACCATGAACGATCGCCACGGCGACGTAAACGTCCCTCGTATTGCGCAGAATGCTCTACGATGCGAAATCGCGGAATGAAATATTTCGCTCGAAACGATAGCTGTCGTCGTAACAGCAGCCACGACACAGGTTTGGGAGCTGGATTACACTACGTTCTGGGTGATGATCGACATTAACTTCATAGAAACAGCTGTTCGTCGGAGAAAAAGACGGACTGATAATGTCGAGCCCTCCGGAATTCCTGTCCGATATCAGACGGCAGATTTGTATCTATGTTCTTCACATGGCCGGCTACCGTCAAAGAAATGTATCTTCAAGAGCATGTCGAGGGGAGCCGTTTCGGAATGCCAATCGTCAGGGAGCACGAACCTAAACGTCGCCTTCTCAACGAGAACCGCTATTAACGGATTTGCGACAACGAGACGGCGACGTCTGCGGCAAAAGCGACAGAGCCCACCGCAATGCTTCTCAGTCAGCGAAATTGACGGGGGCCCGCTGAGTGAGTTAACAACTTTTGGCTGTCCGCGCAGTGAAGCCCGTCTGTCCGCTCATCTATGAATTATTAGCGGGGATAAATTACAGAAATGAGCCGCATTCTGTTTGGCCTAATGTCCGAGGAGCTCGCCCTACCCTCAAAGTTACTTTTCTTTCGTTCTGCTGCCAGCCGGCTAGTCGGCGGAGCCATCGCTCAACCCCCTCGTCGAGCAAAGCTTTCCCCGGAACGCCGTTTGTCCCGACGACCACGTTCCAAATGTACACGGAGGACGATGGAGCTCCCTGCGGACTAACTTCCGTGTCGTGCGAGCTACGATGTTTCGGCTCTTGTTTTTCTGCATTGAAAACGGAACATACTCGATAGGAACATCAGAAGCTCGACGAGCTCAACCGATTGTAGGACGGCCGGCAATACAATGCCGCTGCCACATTCATCGCTCTGAAAGTTCGTCTGCATACGCGTGTTGGTTGGCAACAGAGTAAGCGAAAAAAAAAGTGATAGCGCTCGCTTCAGCGAAATTCGCTCGCTCGGAAAGAACGCGAGCCGTGCTGGTAGTAGCGGATCAGAATTCGACACCGAAGAATCGGGAGTCGACTCGGTCGAGACTCGGATTCCTCGTGTTAGAACTGTTAGTGCGTCTGATGGTGATGAAGGAAGGCGGTGATAGGAGCAGCCTGGACGTACGCAGACGTGAAAGAACGTACGAAGCGAACGCACGCAGCTATCTCTCTCTCTGAGGGGCAGCTGAAGTCGACTGGGGTTCAAAACCTTTTCGATGGGAAAATCGAACAGCTGGCTTCTGAACCCCGGCTCGAAAAAAATACTCTCATTCTACGAACTGGTAGCGCTCGGCTGAATCGAACAGCACCTCCTCGACTGGGGCATGTAGGCGAGATATTCGAACTGGGAACAGAGAGAATATCCGTCTACAACTTCGCCAAGCATATTCCTCGATCAGCAATACTTGCCTTTCAGATAATGAAAATGAGAGGAATATGTACATGGAACATCACGGAAGTATACCCCGAGACGAAACGCTTTTTCTGTGTCAGAACGTAGAAAGATGCTCGATCAATTCCAGCCGGCTTAACTAGATCGTGACCTTCGATCGTGACTCTAACATGCCTCGTCTCCCGCAGAAGCTCCGTCTCGAAGCGCCGTAGAAGGTTCGGGGAACAAAACAAGGGTAAGAAAACCAAAGTGCGCAGCCACTCTCTGTTCACCGGAAACGAAAAATATTTCCGATTTAATTATTCCATGAATGACCTAGGTAATTGAACATTTGCTCCCTCGGGGGAGAAATGGGCTCCTCCTCAGCCCATCATGTCAAGATGGCTCCCGAAACGCTGAATGCACATAATCACGACCATGAGAAGTACCGCTTCAAATGGGCATTTAATATCTGTTTCCAAAGCTAATGAATCGATCCTCATCGATAATTATCAAGAGTCCTGTCAAATTATCGACCCAGTTCGCGTCCAAAGTCCGGATATCTTGGTGTTTGGCTCGGTTGCCGCCAGAAGGCGCCACTTCTCACCACGGATCTTGGCCCGCTAAAGGGGGCGCTACGGTCAGCGCCGAAGAATCGCGACTTCACCTTTTCTTTCTGTCATGGACCCCCTCTTGCTTCGCTTCGGAGAGCATGCCACGGAAACGAGTCGGATAAATGCACGAAAGTCTTTCCTGAATCGCAAGCAATCAATTATCTTGAAAAATACGGAAGGTTAGGCGTTTTCGGCACCCGCAGCTCGCTATTGAGCGCTCTTGCCGAAGCAGACTCCCTGAAACGCATCGAAGCCACCCAACCCCCCCTAGAGCGGACGTCGATCCGAAGCGTACGACCGGTCGCTCGGTCGACGCCGAAGAAAGACGCTGCAACCGAGATTTGGTCGTGTCGGACATTCGAAGCCTCTTCGGTTGTGGAGAATAATATTTCTTTCGTCCGCGCAGCGAGCTAACGAAGCAATACGATAAACAACGAAATGAAAAGCAAAATTTCACAGAGGCAGGACAAAGGAGCCGAAGCTATCATGGCGCTCCGCAGATGTCGCAAATGTCACCTGGACTGCGATCCCTTGAGCGAATCGCAAATAAGTCTGATCATCATAAAATCCGTTGTTTTTCGGTTTCTCTTTGCGAATAATGATCGAGTTCTTTCTCATCAATTCGAATCCGAGAGGCAAGCATCACGGATTCATATGTCTGATGAGACACTCGGCAGTCAGGCCATGCTGACGAAGTCGCAATCCTGCTCCGACAGTCGTGTCGTCTAGTCACAGTGACATTTTCCGCCTCATCAGATCTTGCTCAGAGAGCTCATCTAGATTTCTCGGGTCGCACGGTGCCCCGGAGGCTGGCTCCCGGTGAGCAATACGCGATGATCGCCGCGATGTTTCCTCAAACCTGCTGCTCCCGGAGGAGGTGCGGCTCCGGGACATGCGCCCGGCAGATCGCTCAGGAACTTTGTCAACATCCCCTTCCCGATTTCCCAAGATGGCGACTCCCGCGAGAGCCAAGCCTATTGGAAGTCTAATAGGAAGCTTGTGGCATTAGAGGTACTAAGCCGAGGGGGTCGCGGATTTCGAAAGAATTTCACAGAACGACTGTCCGAGCTGATCGGATCTGTTTCCGGAGTTTTTCAAAGATAATTCCGAGGAACCTTGTCATGGCCGAAACAATCAATAATTGAATCTAACGATGGGAGACTTTCCGTTTAATCTTCGTAAGAGCGCCCTCTCCGTCAGCACAGCGAGGAGCACACGAGCCTTAACACGGTCGGGTTTTCCCTACGCTTCGTTTTTTCCACTGACTGAGGACCCCTTGTGAACAATTTGCAGAAGTTTCCAGTCGGCGCAGCGACGCTCAATGAGAATCAAGGACCACGCTAAAAGAGCAAGAAAAAAAGTGCGATAATCCAGAAGTGTCGTCAACATGTCGACGGCAGCGGCAAGCCGTCGCGACCCGGTTGGCTTCTTCATCTTTCGCTTGAGGGTCACTGCGCTAATTGAACGCTTGCCGGCTAGCCGGCCACCGAAGAGTCGCGACTCGCGGCCACTCACACACGTCGACTCTGACAGCCGGGCGCCCGGCACATATATAAAAAAATATATAAACATACATAGCCAGCGCTAGAAATGCTCACACTTTGTGATACAGAGAACCTTACGGTTTACACGTTTACCTCGGACGGATGTGGCGACATACGAATGAGATATCTGAACATTCGGCAGGTGAATACTGAGTCCTCGCGATAGTTCAGATATTTCCAGAACCTGCTACTGCCCGTAGCCTTTTCAATGAAATGTCTCGTAGCGAATACGGATCCGAAACAGAGCGCGTATACTTGGATCAGCGGATTTCATTAAGACGTAGCCTCGGGCTCATCGAGAACTCGCAAATGTCTGTCCCATCCTAGGGACGAGATCGCGATCCGGAAAGACGATGCGAAGGGCTAACGAATCCCAATCATGCAGAGAAACATCGAACACCTGTCGCTTTCCTTTACTTGTCGCCTCCCGTCTCCTGACCATGTCGAATACGGGTCACAACATTCATTCCTGACAATAATATCATTCGATCAAAGCAATCCTGATAGTCACCGCCGCCATTCAGCTCTCTCAGGCGTAATCTGTCGAATGTTGTTGGATCGGAATTCCAATCATGCGAAAGGTTCGGTGTTATTTCGTTGTCCGCTGCTTCCACGAAGCCTTCCGATGCCAGTTGGCTTTACACCAATGATTCTATGTCACAGCGGGGATAACGTCCTTCGAACTAAATCCTTGGATGATTCCCCGCTGGATGACTTAACGCGCTGGCGATGATGACGTCTAGCCGATCATGTGGATCCTCATGCGGCAGCCGCCCGTTCCGGCGACGGAACTGCACACCGAACGGCCCCTCCCCAAGAGACAAGAAGAAGAGAATCGTCAAAAAAATATATACGGGGGAATTGTCAAAAAATGAAAGGCGGAATCGTTGGCGGTCGCGGTAGCGATGCTGGGAAGCGCCACGGTTTGTGCCGACCACAAAACTCGCCCCAACGTCAATTCGACAAACTGAGGCTTCAGTGACGTCGGAGACGAAAACTCAAATCCCACGCGTCATTCGACCAAATGTGTCTCTCGAGCGGCACGAGTCGGAAATGAAGAGTTGGAAGCCTGGCTCCGATCTACCCAAAGTTCGGAACGAAAGCCAGATGAGCGAAGACCTCTCTCGACTCTTGAAAGCTTTACGAGGAAAACCCTCCAAGAGGAATGGGCAATGACGGATGCCGCGACGACATGGGAGCTATCTGTCGTCGGGAGCGTCTTTCTGCATTTGCGGCCGAGCCGACGTCTGAGCGACCACCAAAAGCCTCATTTCGCCCTTCATCCGCCCTCTCAGAAAGTAGGAGAGATAAGCCCCATTTATTAGATAACGGGTCAAATTTGTCAGGAGGCAGCGACCACAAAGCGCCTCAAGGTTCGTCATTGTCACTGTCGGAGTCAGGGACTGCATAGCTGCTCCGGGCTGAGACGAGACCAGCTTGTTAAGGATCACAGATCACGTGGCTGGCGTTTTCTATCGCCGGGCCAAAGGAAGTCCAACTCCACAAACCCGGGGCTTCTTCTGGGTTTCGCGTCCTCGGGGCGATACAGGGAACGAACGTATCCGGCCGGACCGAGAGCCTGAACATTGCGCCGGCCGATAGCCGGATTCGAACTCTGCCTCCTCCATCGTCGATGCGCCCATTCGCTTCTCGCTGGACACGTCAGCCATAGGACGATTTCCGCGGTCCTTGGAAACGATTGCCTTTCCTCGCGACGTTTCTTCCCCATCGCTGCCTCTGGCCGTTGTCGTCGACGTTGCCTCATCGCGATCAGCTCGCCGATCTACTGGCTCATCGTCAAACGTCTTGACCGTCCAATGGTCCGTTAAATTACTTCTGGGCGTTAAGAGAACGACCTGCTCGGATCGTAAAGCGATAATTTCCTCCGTAGATACAAAATTTGATAAATTTACATCGCTCTTCAAATCCCTTCCACTTGCCATGCGTGACAGCTGCGCCTCGAGCGCCGCATGGGAACGGTGTCATAAAGTAGATTGACATACACAGCAGTTGAAGATTTTCGAGGAGAACATCAAATCTCGGAAACGTTCTCAATGGTCGAAATTCTCGCTCGGCATCGTCGGAGACTCATATGAGCCATAGCTCATTCCAAACCAACATAAAACGGCAACGAAACAGGCACAAACTGCATGTCGTTTGAGGTTGGCCATCGATCGAACGATGCGGAGAGCTCGACTACCCGTCGACTTGGGAACGTAAAGTGGATGTTCCGCGCGAACCGATGAAGCGCACAGAGCGACGCGCAGACGTGAAAGGAAAAAACAAACATAAAAAAAAGAGAAACACTTTCGTCTTTGATACATGGCTCAGGCCTTTTCTGTGAAGTGAGATTGGGGGGAGCCAGAGGTATTCTGAGAATAATCTGATGCAAGAAACGAGGTAGCTCCGAGCGAAAGTTGCTCTAATTACGGTGATGGGTGAAATCACTGAGCCGAGGAAGATGCCAGCAGAAGAACGTGGCGGGAAAACTCACCGCGAAGCACCTCCGTCGACGGGTGAACCAAGCATCGCGAGCGCGAACTCTCGTTAAAAGGGCGAATGACAATCGAATCTGTTGATGAATCAGGGAAACTCCGAGATTTCATGGAATTCCTTAGATACGTGGGAAGAGAAATCGGGAATCGGCAGGAAATCCCAAACCGAATTGACGCGCAACAACAAAGGGCGGCACGGTCGAGTTACGGAAGCGGGTCCTTCAATTCCACGGTCCGCTAGCTCCGTTCGGCAGGAGCGAATTCGAATATTCACTCCACGACAGACATAGTGCTTCCGATTGATCTACGGGTATGCTTACAGGGGAGTAATCTCCTCTCGCAATTATAACGTTTGGAAAAACGAGGAAAGCTAGACAAGGATTGAATTTTTCACCGAGAATGTGATAGAAATCTCGCACAGCGAAACATAATTATGAAGATATTGATGACCGCCCAGCCGAAGAAATCGATGGCGTCCAGAACTGATGAAGATGTTTCTGCACCTGATCGTCCGTTCTGATCTATCGTCAGTCGAGATGTCATTCCTTTCGCCAAGACCACGAAAGAATATCGTGTTTTCCTCATTGCATTTATCGAAACAAGGATCGATACTTGTTCCATACCCCTGTCCATTCACGTTTTTATTGCAGTTATTTTGATGCTAGAAAAAATCACAGATGATAGCACTATATCTTATGCATCGGGCCATCGAGACTAATTACTGGCCTCGACGGATAAAATGAGGGCCGTGTCCTATGTCTGGGAAAAATTCCCCCTAAAAAAATTATACCGTTCTCCGATAATTTCTGGCGTATAGCATGATGTTTCAGAATCAGGGTATCGGAAGAACGCACAAGCCTCCGCGTCATGGTCGCCGAGCCCTGATCTACCCAAAAAGCTCATCGCGAAAAAATCTGCGTCAAAACTTGAAAAACAAGCTCGCCATCCCGACGAGTAAGCACAGTAGCCGCTACGGGGAGCGGGCGGTAGCCGGGGGATGACTCGGAGAGAGAACGATGACTGGACGAATCATTTGCGTCTACCGCATTCGCCTTGCTGATTCTTCTCTTCTCGTTTTCAAGAGATGAAGGGCCACCGAAAGCAGACAATGTCACGAATCGGCGGTGTGCCTCTCAAAGTGCGCTCAGGCTCACAGAGAGGGAAACTTGAAGTCCTGGGTACGGCAGTATCTTCAGAGTAGACGAAGTATGGAGTGAAGAATCGACACCATGAATCCAACCCTTGCCCTGTCCATAGCACCGCTCTAGACTGGAATCGCGGGATGGAGTTCGATTTTAGATCTACGACGGTCATCTTCAGGATGTTCATGAAGTTGCCATCGGCGATATCCAGTCTCCCGGACGCCGAGGTGAGGAAGGACCTGTTAGAGACTGTCGAGAGAATCTCCCCGACTGCATCTTCCTTTCCCCCTCTCAGCCCCACCTTAATGTGATGAGGGAAACGCTGGCTCAAATTAGTTCGACACTCATTTGTTCCATATGGGAGATGACATCGTCCACTGGGAAGCCGAACAGGTTCCCTCTCTTTATATCTCTACTCGAGTGTTTTGAGAAAATGCTCAATGTTCGTCTCGATACAAAAACAAGAGCGACTCAAAGTAGTATGTGAGGGGCCTTAGTCGCTGAACGTGACCTTTTGAGATGGATGCACCCTTGTGTGCTCGATCTTCGAGGCCATTATTCTGTTGAATTTATAGCATCGACTAAAACTTTCGACGCGTTCATTTAAGCGCTCTCAGCATAAATCTCGCCAGATCCTTTCAATTTTCGATCGGAGTTCCCCCGGCTGCCTTGATTCGAGTCCCGTCGTCATCGTGATCAACATCGCTTCGGAGAACGTCCCAGTCCTCTCGTCGGTCGCTTTTCTCGATGTTTCTTTGTTTTTTCTCTTCCATTCTCTCTCGCTCTTCCATTTGTTTATCTGAACGTCGAACATTGAGCCTCGGTCGCGCCGAACGGCCAGAAGGCAAACAGTAGCCGGTCTGCCGAACCTGAGATTACAGTTTGAAATCTTCGAGGGGGCATCGCTTCGAAAAATGATGCCATCCTACGACGCGAGTTCTTTCTCCTTTGAACGAAAGAATCTTCGAAAATCGCTCTTTATTGATGTAAGCTGATTAGACTACCATTGGATCGCAACGGAATGAAGCAACAGCATACAGAGACGAGCGGAGGGAAACGTATCCGAGGGGCGGAGGGGGAGAGAGAGGATCGGAGGGGGACCCGTGCTCAAAGATATTACGTTTGGGGATTAACTGAACGAACGGAAATAGAAGACATACTTTAGGCTATTCATCCGACAGGTGTCTCCGAAAATCCTTCGATCGAGAAACAGAACCTCAGTCGGGAAGGAATTTCGGCTTTGTGCGCTTTCAATGATGCTTGAGCGTCATCAGGGGACTAATAAAAGGAAGAGCTTCGGCAGGTAATAAATGAAGAATGCTCTTGCGTGTGTCCTCTTTTCCAACGCCTCCTGTATTTACTAGCTTTCGTTTTCGGAAGCCTACCGGTTTGATGATGGACGCACACACACTGTGCGCACATTAAGTCTCATCGACAACAGAAACAGAAGCTTCGAAATGAAGGAATGCACTGAGCAATCGGTGCCAGTAAACTCCTATGTTATGAACGAAATTGTCCCGAGCTGCCGATGTAATTGGGCGTAGCCAGCCGAGGCATTAAGGGGCACTAACTCGCCATCCTATCCACCGGGAGAAAGCAACCAGGGTTTCTCGCGGAACCGCTACCTGCCCCAATAATTAGTCTCTGCCCGGCCGAAGGGTTCCACAGTTCGAATTGTCGGCGAACCATCGCCGTGCTGGTCTTGCTCTCGCTCGATCTGCCTCATTCGGTTCTCAGAGTTGCTCTCAAATCAGAAATCGAACCACGAACTCATTCGTCCGACAGGGGACTGACGACTGGGCGCTTCATGAAAATCCTCCCGGCGGCAGATAAATTCTCAAAAATCGATATCGAAGCCGTTTTCCCCATGTTTCCTCTTTTAAAATCCGGTACGGGACAGAGGATCGAAGGATGAACAGAAAATGCATCGAGCAGACATCGGAATATCGAACAGCTTCTGGCAAGCCGAGTGAGAGAGAGCGAGAGAGAAGCATTTGTCAGGGAACAATGCAATGCGCCACAGTTAACTAATGGAGGCCCCCGGCTTGGACATTCTCGGGGTCGATACGCGGCCCCCCAGGACGGAATGAAGCGATCTGAAAATGTCATCTGAAATGGTCAATGTTTCTTGCGGTCGTCGTCGTCTTACGTACGACCGAAAACGCGAACGACCAGCGAGACGGCACAAAGAATAGAAGAGAAAAACCATCGGAGGGAAGAAGCTCCGGCCAGTAACCAGCCAATCCGATAGATGGGCAGGCAGGCAGACCGATCATCCGGCGGACCGACCGACCGACTGAGGTAGAGCCCCCTGGCTTGCTGAGAAACAATGCATTGTTGTCTGAGGGATTCATTCCGACGGTCTCTTCGATCACGGCAGAATAGAAAAAGCGGAGCAAGCTGATCTTACTTTCCAAACCCCCGAGGAACGCGTCGAGAACGCCATCGCGGTGCCGTAGCGCCGTCGCTAGCTGCTTCGGGCACTCGACGACTGTCCTCTCATTCGAGCCGTGGTCTGGCTAGGATTCGAGCTCGGAGGCACAGAGGGCACCGGCGAATTAGAAATCCTCCCGAGGAATCGCAAAAATTGAGAGGACAGCCGACGTGAGGGATCGGAGGCGGCGAATGGCACGATTGGTCGCGAGAAGAGATATAATAGAGGAATAAAAACTGAAGGGGAGAAGCAAACGCCAAAGACTTCTGAAGCCGTCGATCGGAAGATGGAACGATGGGCTTTTCGCCCTTTACCAACCAGCAGCAGAAGTCACAAAAGAGAAGCTCATCTGTATCGGTTCTCTGTTTTTCCCACTCGGCTCTGTCCCCGATACGATTTTTCCATCGATGCAAGGTGAAAAAAATCAATCCGCACCAGAAGACCGTCGTATCGCTGGAAGTTTTTGTTCCCATCCCGCAAAGAGGATCCCGCGTGAGGCTCACTTCCCCGCTTGTATCCTCTCCGCTACCTCGGGTGCTGCTCTGACGACTCTATTCAGCGGAGTATCCGGGCGCTGATTCCTCTGACGCCAGGCTTCTCGGTCCTCTGGCCACGGCGGGGTTCGCCCCCAAAGCCCCAGGATGTCCGTCGACGAGTTCTCTGATTCGACATTGTAGGACACTCGGGCGCGAAGACAATGTCATTTTGTAGAGATGGATCGGACGGCTTGTGTGACTAGCGTACGGCCCAGTGACCACTAGACGTCCTTATTCGTTTTTTCCTTCCCGGCTCCATTCCCGCGCAGCGCTCTGCTCGCTCACTGTTTCGCCTTACTTTCCGTCCCTCGATCCCTTCTTCTCATCAACGTCCTCCGGATCGTCATCATCACCATCATTATTGTGAAGATTGTTATCCTCGGCCCTGCTCCTCTGATTGGCAGACTCGGCGTGCTCCTGAATGTCCTCATCTCCATCAATGTCTCCTTCATCGTTGTCGGTACCGCGGCCATTTCTGAGTGTTCGCACGAGCAACCACGTGTCGGCTTCCAGGGCCCGAAACCGCGGCTGCGGAACTTTCTCCGTCGGTCCCGTAATGATGTCCTGGCTTTATGGAATCGTCCCAAAACAAAGAGGGAGATCGGGCCGTCTCGCTCCTCGAGAGGACCGTCAACTCCTCAGGGCACGTCCATTCAGGAAAATCTGGGAGCTGAATATTTCCCATTCGACAGGAAGTTGAGATGCAATTCTCTGATTCGATTCCGAGCGCGTCCGATCGAGTGTGCGAGCGATCGAGTCAAGAGAGGAGTGACCCGAAAGAAGAATTCCCCAGTTCGCCTCGCCGGCCGACGCTCATTTCGGTGGTTTTGTCTTTTCCATCATTTCTCGCCATCCACGATCGGAAAGATCTCCGCGAACGAGCGAATGGTGAAGCGAAACAAGCAGCCCGGCTGGCCGGTTCTTCAGTCAGTCGGTGAGCTCGCCAGCCCTCCGGGCGCTTGGCTGACCCACTTGCAATACGTCTGGGCCGCGAGGTCTACCCTATCGAAGGAGACGTCGACGACGACGACGACGACCAGCACCGCCACGACCAAGATGACTATGATGGAGGAAAAAGCTGAAGAAGAACCGTGGCAGTCACCGCCGTCGTCGCAACAGCAGCAACTCTGACTACGGGCCACACATCGAAAAGAAGGAGAGGATGATTCTTGGCTTTGGCTTCCCGCGTCGTTTTTAGTTAGGACTCATGTCGCACCTCCATGAACGTATCGAGCGATGAGATTCCAGACAGTGATCTGGACCAACTGTGGGAACTTCACAAAACTCGGAACGGATATAAAAACACGCAAATAAACAAAGACAACACACACGGCAATGCCTCCGCTCACTCAGTGAGATCGGACAAATCGCTTCGACCGTTGGTCGATCGCTTCGTTCAGTTATTAACCTCATTTTTCCCTCCAAAACAGTGATAGCACTAACACTTCGCGAGGAAGCTTCGGACACCAGAACACCTGACTGTGATAAACAGCATCTGGAATCGATCTCATTCTCTCTTCACTCGGACGGAGGAATGTGTGAAGTCATCCGATGAAGCTTTCCGAGAGGATTTTTCCGAAACATTCTTCTCGCGGAGAAGCGGTATAAGTCACACACGATGGAGGGCGCGCAAACGTCTTGAAGTGCGTCGTGAATTGATGTCAGAGTGGTTTGTCGTATTTTTTCGGGGCGGAGAAAATTCCTCTTCCTCGGGCAAGAACTAGAAGTCTGCGAAGACTGTTTCGTGGTGCATCTGAACGCCGCGCCGTCATTGGCGACAGCATCGGTGCAGTCCGTCACTGAATGCCAGTTCCCGATTCCGGAAAGACAACGGTGACACCGACTGTTGCACCGGTTCTGAGACCAGCAACGATACCGATAGTAGTACCGATGCTAGGAGTACTGGTAGCGTCTGGTCGCCGGAAAATAATGAGCGCCAGCGTGGAATGTGATCACTAGACGGCGTTCCAACCATTAGTGGCGGTTGGCGGTTATTCATTCAAGTTTCGTGCTCGCTGCGCAGCTTCCGAGGATTCACCTCGGGTCAGCTGATCGACTCCGTAAGCCAGAAGCAATAAGTAGAAGCGGATTGAAAGGAACGGAGAGAAATAAAATCTCTCGCGGAGCCGTGGCTTCAGCCAGAAGCCAGGAGGATAGCAACGACTGCGGCCGCCGGGAGGAAAATCCGAGTCTGGGACGGTGGAGATAAGTGCACAGAGTTCACCTCCACTGGCCGCCTCAGTTGCTCAGTTTGGACTTTTCGGAAGTTTCGCTCAGGACTTTAAACCTCGAACGAGCTTCACGTGGCTGTTTGAGGTCGCCATCATCGATATGATCCTACGAATACGGAGTACGAAAACGATTCGACAGCACTCAAGCATTCGTCTCGAGCCCCAAGTGGTCAGTGATCTATGATAATTGATCAACAATCAGCGAACGAGAGCTAGGATTCCTCTACTGGACGAGATACGTTCAATTTCTTGACAGAGCCTAAAATGAACGCACGATTCCACTCGTCGAGAGGGAAACGTGATAGATTTCGTGTTTTCCGATGTACGCCGATTGTTTGACGATTGAAGTAGAGAACTCTGGCTTTTGCAAGGGTTTCTTTGAAGCCGAACTGGAACAAGAACAAAAGCCAGCTATGCCAGCTGAATATCTCGCGACTCCGATATTCGCGCATCGGTCGAGCATGGATTGAATAGTTCCACGTCGCACGCAACGTCGCTCATCCGCAACATCTTGAACTTGATCAAGCGATCGTTTTTCTTTCGGCTCGAGGGTCCATGTTTCGAGTCGCGCGACAGAGCAACATACGATATGGAGCCTCGGGGATCATGAAGGCTGAGTGACTCCTCTCTCTCTGAGAAGAGCCTTCCCGCCGGAAATCCATCACTCTCATTGCTTGGAACCTCGAACTTGTTCCGCGTCGGGTGAGGCGATCAGGATTGGACATGAACCGCTTCGTAGAGGGCTTGCTTCTCATTTCAGGCTCGTCTTGTCGAGTTTCGAGTTCGACCGACCCTGTTTCTATCAGCGTCTGTCCTGATTTTCTCCGCCATTCCCAATCCGATATTCCGCTTCTCCGGAATCCTGAGCTCTCCGAATTTGTGGGATTTGCGTAGGGAACACCGGTGGACTTGGCCGAGAAAGGGAGAATTTCCCCGGATTTCTCAATTTTTCCGTTGAAAAAGTGATTTCAGTCATTGGTTTCGGGAGAGAATCTCACCGTTCACAACAATTCCTGCCCGCTTCCAGGATCGTTCGAGCCTAGCACGAGCACAGTTGTCGCAACTCGAGACGTATTCTCACGAAGCATGAGCAGGCTGGCGTCATCAGCGGACACTATTTCTAATCGTAAACGATCCTTACCTGGACGGCCGAATTGAGGAAACAATTGTTCTGGCCGGGACCATTTAGCAATCCCTTCGTTCGCGTGATAGACATGGTACAGCGTGGCGTCATCATGTGTTTAAGGGCCATCTGTTGAGTCTGTTGCATGTCGTGGAGGCCTGCGGGCCCCGGAAGTCCTCCGGGCCCTGTTTTCGCGAGGCCTAAGGACATCGTCTCCTCACAGTGCACTGGACCCTATCGCGGGATTCTGAAAGGAGAAGGAGTCTCGAGCTATTAAAAATGAATTTCTCATCGGCTCGACTACATTCCTTGTTTGATTTTTTCTCGTTCGCGAAAATCAGGATCATCGAATGGAAAGTACGCCGCGGTCCCGATCGGCGAAGGTAAATCGATAGCGATGGACATTCGAACGCTGCCCTCGTCAACTGAATTCACTTTCTTGATAAGATTACAGTTCTCGCTTTCTGGAGACCTTCCCCGGAACGGACAGACGCTTGGACAGACGCCGGACGTCTGACTGACATTGATTGGGTGCAGAATACGTGCTGCGGGCGGTGACGCCGGCGTCTCTTCGATACGAACGTGTTAATGAAGGGATCGAGGCAAATGATGAGATAAAAAGCGCACGAGGAGTCGCTGTAGCCGAAAGTTGTGCGGCCCGGAACGCAGCACGGATTTTACAAGTGGAGCCCTCTATATACGGACCGGTCGCCCCAAACGCTGTCAGAGTAGCTGGCAATAAAAAATACAACCCAACGAGAAGATGTTCAACCGCAGAACTTCGACCGAAGGTTGTGTGGCTGACGCAGAAGCCGAACCGTTGTCTTCTACGGCGTAAAACGCCGAACCCACAGGGCCCACACAGGACGCTGAGAGCCTATTCATAGGCCTCTTGGTTACGTCAAGCCGACTTTAATACATGTTCACTGCTCCCCTTTTCTGAGATAGCGTCTAACGTTGAAATATCATCATCACTGTCGTTGTTGTCATCTTTGAAAAGGGGAAGGCACGGAGCATCAGCAGCAACAATAATCGGATCTGAACGAAAACTCCGTGGCACAGGGCACGGCGTCAATCGCTCGGAGACTCCGTCGTCGGTGCGCCGACCTGCTGCCGGACAAGATATCTGCGCGAACATTCACTCAAGCACACGGAGCTTTTATCCGCCAATTTATTAAATGGGCGAGAAGAACAGCGCGTGCCGGGGAACAGGTTTCGCTTTGCACTCTGTTCCAGCTGCCATTCTTTACGTGGACCGTAAATCCCAGAAGCCGTCGCATCGAGACGCCGCACGGTTTTAAGACGAGGTGACGAACGCTGGCTCGCTGACAAATCTCGCCGAGGAAATTCGACGCACAAATTTCACTTGTCGAGTATTTTATCCCGACGAAGAGCTCTTGACACTTGGCCTGAAACTTCAACAATCCCCGGCTGGCTCGCTTGCCAGAATGGGCAGCGTCTGGGCGGTGGAGAAGTTTGACAATCCATCTCCTAGACGACAGGTCCCCGCCGTAAGGAGAAAAATCAACTTCCAGAGGCCAGTGACGCTGTCTCATCGTTCTCCCGCGGTCATGTTCTCCCCGAGTTCCCCCCACGAGGAACCCGATTGTCTTCAGTGACATGGATCACATCGGCCACGTAAAAGTCCAATAATACCTGTCCGAACCTAGGTATTTGAAAACCTGTTCGACCTGACTGTCGTCGACAACCACCCCTGAAGCGTTGCTCGGCAGGAAGCTATATCGATCCAGAGGAACTGCGCGCCATAGAGCGCGACGCACGCCGACGCGCAGGCCGACGAGCTAGACGTCGATTGACAGGCTGAGCGAGCGGACGTGACGTCGAAACACAAAGACGCGAATTAGTCGATGGAATGTCGTTCGGATGATTGAGGCGTCCTAGTCAGGTGGAATTTCAGGACTGAAAATTCCCTCCGCTCAACCGAGAACAAGCGATGGCATTCACACTCAGTCAGACATGGGCTTCTACTACAACGCGAGTTGTCCTACATCGCGAGAGAGTGGGAGGTAGACGAGCCAGTGCCACCTGCGGTCTCGACAACGCTTACGACCTCAAATTATCTAGATAGATACTAAAGGCAATGATGTAGCTATTCGCGCTCCGTCGCGTCGGATGGATACTCCACGAAATCGAAACTAGAGAGGGATCAGAGCAGGGATCGAAGGGAACGAAGGACACGACAGGATCAGTCAGGGCGCTCCCCGAACCACTCCCAGAATGGGTGGAGTTCGAAAGTTTCCTTAAGCTCTGAAACAGCCTCTTTCGGGTTTTCTTTTGTCTTTCATACCGACATCGATCGACGCAGGATGACTTCGAACGATTCCTACTGTATTCTGCCATTGGAGACGCTTGCAAGCTCGTCGACACGGAGACCGCCGTCCAGGTCCAATTCGGATCATCCGTACCCGAGCACCTCGAAGACTGAAATCATATCAGCAGCTGCAGGCATAGCTCCGAACATCAAAGAGTGAGATATCCTTCAAAAGCTGTGGATGTTCCCTCATATATCGACGAATCGGGCGTATGATTCCGAGAAGTAAGTCCTCCACCACTTTGCTTCGAAAGCTTTGCGAGAAGGGAACGCCTTCGAATTTGCGAGTTATCCCACAGTTCTACAACACAAGGACAGATTGCATCGCTCCGGGACGACGACTCGAGAACATCGGTAAATATCTGTAGAGGGGGCCGCGCGCATTTGTCAAAACATAAGAGTTTGATCACGAGATTAGCCAGCCAACAGATCTGTTCAGAGAGGATTGAGTTTGCTCAGCAACCGGCTCGTCACGACGCTATTTGCAGTAGGGACTTCCCGCAGGAACAGGTGTCCTAAGCTGTCAACATCGATCGAGAGAGTCAATCTCAACAGACACTTCCCTTAGGCGGATCCTCATTTCCCTCCCGATCCCAGAGGATGGAAAGCCGTTCGCGACCCCTGCTTCGGATGACATCTGTGCCCATAAGCATCCAATACAAACAGGAAGCATACTCTCTCGGGAGTACATTCCGCTCCCTTCCCTACGTGTTTATATAGGTAGGTAGGGTAATTGCTCCTCGAAGCTGTCTGCGATTGAGTTCCATGCTTTAAAAGCATTCTCGTACGGGATTTCCGTGAGTTCGGGCTGAAGTCAATTGATCCCGATCGGAGGAACCAACATCGAAAAGGCAATCAGCATCAGAGACTCCTACGAACAGCCTGCTCGCTAACTGGTCGGTCCCGCTCCAGCATCTGACAGCGCCGAGTCAGCCCTACTCAGGACAGATGGCAAATCGAAGTTCCTACTCTTCCCTGACAGGGACGACTCTTTCTTCTTTGTCGACTCCGTTGAAAAGCCATCTAGCCAGGCGTCGACCGGCTTGCCTGGTCGGCTTTCGCCCGTCTGCGCGCTTGCCCGCCTGCCTGTACGGAAGTATCTGGTCGGCGGCGGAAAGGCGAAGATTGTCGGACTGGTGTCGGTCGCGGGACCATTGAATAGATCGCTGCTGCGCCGAACACACAGAATGAATTCCACAACAACACCCCCTCCCACAAATTCCCTCCTGATTTCCTGGCTCCCGTCCACGAATCGTCCGTTGCTTCTCTCAATCCACCGACCGGTCCTCGGTCGTTGTCATTCCTCGAGTAGTCAACCATCTACCTATCCTGGAGTCCCGGAGTCCTGACAACCGATTTCGAAAGCTCGTCTTACGAAGTCGACGGAGAAGACGAGTCGCTGCGGCGGCCGCATCGGCAGCCCGCCGGAGCCGCCGTTGTCTGCGATGACAACAAGTCGAAGCCACACGCAGCAAAGGCGTTCCGGAGTTCTGGATCGACACTTACAGACTGTTGACCTGAGACCTGCGCGAGTACAACTCCAAGCTGTGGCTTCATCCCCCGCTTTTCCAGCGGACAGTCCACGTGTTCTTCTCGTCTTTATTCTCTGTTTTTCTCTCTCCCCTCGAATGGTTGTTGCTCGCCAGCTTTTTCCAGGGAAATCTTTTGTGACACCACCATCAAAACAGTCTCTGGCGTTCGTTTCCCTGAACTTTCCGTCTTGCCGATTTCGAATCCGGAACGGCAGCGTTGCGTCGTCGGTCGTCTCCACGGAGGAAACGCCTCGAACCGCCTGCCGGAGGACGACGGCGATTTTAACCACTACGATGATCCGGGAATATCGTCGGATCGCGAATTACCTTTCGGAGATTCAATGAATTAATTATAGTCAGAACCCCTCTCATATTCGGGCATCGAGACAACAGTTTCTACTCGGAGAACCGGAATTCCGTACCTCCATCCCGTACTCGGACCATCGGACGCGAAATCCCCGAATGAACTCCGCTCTCGTCCGCCAGCCGTGACCCGAGCGCGTGCTTGGTCCACGACCTGATGGAAAGGGCAGTCATGTCCTAGACCACGGCCGATCCTCGTTTCCCACCACTCCCATTCGGGCGTGCGGCCACGTCTGTGGATTGCCGCGGCAGAATCGCCACCATGGTCGAAAAAGATTGTTCTGCTACTTTCGAAATAATTCGAGTGCCCATTTTCTAGGCTCCGTGGATCTTCCGGATCTGGCACTCTCAACGAGAGCTCACTTCTCCAAAGTCTGATGATGATGACCCAATCACGGAAACAGTCATTTCTCTTCCGATAAAGAGCCCGGGTCGACGTGTCCCAAAGACATCGATTCCAATTATTATTGAGAACTGGATCTCCGACGGAAGGAAACCTTGGAAATCAGCCATGTGCCTCGAGATAAGATGGTGGCAGTCAGCCCTTTTGAAGCCGAAGAGGCCATTCCACTCTGATCTCTTTTTTTGTTTTAGGATTCAGCCCACCAATCTGGCCAGGGCCACGAGCGGCATCGGTTCTCAACCCTCAATGATAGCGCAATAATTAGGTGAACCTGATGCGTTGGACACGACTACCGGAGCATTCCCTCGTATCGGACGTACTACCGCAGATTCCCGTTCATCTGACACGAATAACGACAGATAACTAGCGGAAGTTGCGTCGATGAGCTTGTCAACAACAAAGAAAGCCCTTCAACGTCGGTAGCTTCCTGTCGCCCGCAGCTACCGAGCGGCAAGCGACTGGTTAATCGGCTGACTGAGCCCGCGGCGATTCGGCGAAAAAAACACTGTAAGCAGAAATCATTACGATTTCTATTGATCATGTACGGCGGCGCTGATGGCAATTACTCGAGATTAGCGCAAACGAGCTTGCCTCCGAGAAATCATCAAAGCAACAACGTCAAGCCGTCATCTTTTGGGCCATCGCTGCCGCCACAGTTTAAAAATCTGGGATCATCCTGATGGGCACCGCTCGTTCCAGAAAAGAAAATCGCCGATCGATTCCGACGAAGTTTCAAGTCACAAACTCGGACGACCACGGTTGAAGCTTGCCTGGCGGTGGCTCGATCAGCTCCAATCGCCGCCGACTCCACCACGACCGAGCGGAGAACACCATGAGAATGGACACAGAGAAGAGATAATGGAATATAGTAATTGTTTGCGGGTCCCAGCTGACTCGGCCATAAGAAGAGAAAACTTACGAAGAATGAGAACCTCCGGGAATCTTCAAAATCATGACCCGCGGGAAACCGTTTCAGGCCGGAAAAGCGGGAGAGAAAATCGAGGGAAACAGGGGCAGGAACTGCATTCAAGCGGAGGCGTCGACTTTCTCCGGATCCGGGACGCCCGAAAGTTATCCGATGGTCCTGGGAGTTCCAGAAGCGAGAAGTTCGTACGAGGAGGAATTCTTTTTCCAGAATACACAAAAAGGAAACACGAACGGTTGGAAGGGGGATCCCGAATGTTCCCTATAATAGAAGGGCGGGAAGGAGGGAATCGGCTTTCGCGATATTCAGGCATCGCCGAACGCGATTCTTTTCCGTTCAAGTTTGAAAGACTTCGGCCTGAACGATAGTTTTCGCATCCGTCTCCCGTGAGCAAACCAAGAATCGTGAGGTAGGTCTTTCGAAACTTTCTTCTGAAAATGGTGCATCCCTCTTTTTCTCCCCTCCGCTTTCACTCGCTTATCTGCTGCCCTGCTCAAGTCCGATACAATTCTGTCGAGGGCAGCACAAGCAGTATGCGTCACGATTAGCAAGTACATCACGATGTACCTTCGACACCGAGCGAGGGGTGATGAAGGGAGGCAGAGGAAGCCGAGGGCAGGGGGGAACGGTTTTATTTGCCAGCGACGACGCTTGACGTGTCCGCTATTTATTTTGGGAATCACAACAAGCCATGAGGCCCGTGGGCACTTCCAACGAATGCCTGACTGGCAATAAGCGGTTGAAAGAGCAATATAGACGAGACAAGAGGAGGAGGAACTTCGAGGAGCTACGACGACCGAGCGCGTGAAGCGTGAGTCAGTCAATGAGTGAAGTCATTCACTTGTCAGTGAAGTCGGAGGTTGAAGCCTCGCTCCTTAATCACCTCCCCCGAAGGCAACGCGCGTCTTGATGAAATTGATTTCGGCGGGCACAGTGAATTCCTCCTGGCGCTTTCACAGCGCATATGAAGACGGAGGTGATGGCGGCGCAGAAAATCAACAACAGCCACAACGACAACAACAGAAGAGTTTCAAGAAACAACTTGCTCGTAGCTTGGCAGAGCAAGCGAGTGGGTAAGAAGGCAAGACAAGGCGCGGCGAGCCGGCAAGCGAGGGATCCGACAGACGTAGCAAGGAACAAACGCTTCTCTAGGCAACCTTGAAAGGTTTGCTCCTTCGTCCCAGACGTTTTTTTTCTGTCGTCGTGTGTATCTTTATGCAGCATTCGCTCCGTCGTTTTGTATTGCTTGCTCCGCGCTCCACCGTTTCGTTTTTTCCCGCTTGAACATCTAGGAACACACGAGCGAAATTTCAGAGCGATGAGCGCTTGATTGCTCTCGCCAATCCGGGTTCCCCGATTCGGAACATCAAGAAAGCAAATAGAAACCAGTCGTCGTTGCCGCCGTCCCTGCAGCTCGGAGGAACGTAAGCTGCGGACTACTTCGGAGATCTTGATACGCTTCTCCTGGATTCGATTCAAGCAAAGAAGAAGTCGACTCATTAATTTCGAGCCCGAGACGACGGAAAATCGACTCGACAGGAGCTGCTCTGATAAGCCCTGAAATTCCAGCTGTGAAAACTCCGAGAGTCCAAGTTCTCGGGATTTCCATTGAGCTCCGAGTTTTTCGCTTCCCTCCTCGATGCGAACTGTGCAAGACTGCGAGTCTTTTGATCTGAGTTGATAGGCTCGAACTCGCTCTCGGAGCTGTCTCCTATTCCTCAATCCTCAATAGTCTAGTCTTTTCTCTCTAATAAAATGCCCCCGAAATTCCTCAGCAGACAATCTGTGCATGAGTAGTCCGTCGATGCCTGATGTCCATTGAAACCGTTATCGTCCTATTAATCCCGGCTGGCATATGTTCAGCGGCATATGGAGCTGAGCTCTCGGTCGTAGGAGGGGTTCTCCGGTCATTCTTTCTCCGGTTCTTTTTTCGCCCCTGGAACTCGGGGCTCTTCACTTGAATACCTCGATTCAGCCAACCAGCAGGACGGTCCACGAGGCAGCCGATCCGGACCTTAAGTTCCTATCTGTCCGCTCGCTCTCGTGTTCTGTCCCATGAAGAGGGCGAAATCTCATTCTTCTCGATTGTCCGGCAGATGCCGAGCGGTCTTTGTAGCGGGTGAGGCAGCTTCTCACGAGAGTGCGGTCTGACCAGGGAGGCTCGGCGATAAGCGATATGCGACACTTATGCGATGCGCAGAGAGAGTTCAGGTGTTGCATCGCTTCGCGCTTCTAGGCTAGGAGCTCCGATCGATAGGACTCCGGCCATAAATATCGAGATTCGGGCATATATAGTATTGCTGAAGGCGGTGAAATGGCGAAGAGAAAGTAGGAGCGGCCTTTTCCGCGATGAAAAAATCGTCGTATAACGCTCAATGGAGCGCGGAGCACCAAAAGCCCACAACTGTGATCGAAACCTGATCGGAATCAGACCACCAAACACCAGAAAGACCTCTGTCAAGCGGCACCGCCGCCACAGCGGCGCTTGGACCTACGACCGTGGTCACAGCCCAAGTTGACCCACTTGTCGTTGAAGAACATAGGGTGCAAAGAAGAGCTGACGACAATGGCGGAATGCAAAGCCAAGACAGAGCGGCGACGGCCTTCACCATTTCCAGTGCCTCGCTCACATTCAGCCTCACTCACTCAGTCGGATCGTTCAGTTCCGTACCACGTTCCCAAGTACACAAGGTATTCGGAAGGTCGGGAGCAAAACTCACCTGGAAAAAAGAAGTCAAGGGTCAATTCAGGCCGTGGAGACGGTTCTTGAAAAAAGATCTCCACCTCAGCTGGAGCGTTTTTGACACCGCGAGAGGCGCCGCCAGACATGGGCAGGTTCAAGTGGTCGGCTTCGAACGGTTATTCGAATGCAGAATGTCCCACAAGAAAAGACTTTCAGACCCCACAAGGGACATTCCAGAACATCTACGAGCGCAGCCCGTTCTCAGCGGGCCCTTGCCATCAAAAGAGTCCACAGGAACGCTAGAACGGGACAAACGTATCTTGATCGTCTCAGTTTTGTAAAAATCCGCACGAAATGCGGCGTCACCGTCTCACTCAGATCTCGTTGTTCTGGAAACGACCGGGGCTACGAGCGAGACACGTCCTACATCTAAGTGCGGGGGTGTCCATTCGCTCGTGTGGGTTCTCGGGATATACACTAGTTTGAAGTCAGATGATCGCATTCGACGGGGAACAGAAACCCAAGCGTCCGACTGAAAATTTCACATCAATCCCTCCGAGCAGACGTTCATCAAATTGTCCATTAATCATTCGCGTTCCCGAACACGCTTCTCATTCCGAAAGATAAAAAATCATGAGACTCAATTTATTCACGGAAACACGTCGTGTTCCCATTCTTCTGGTCTGGTATTTTTCTCGATGTCGAAGAAGTCCGAGCAAATCAAGTAGCGGCGAGTCGAGTGTAATTCGAGTGAATTTCTGGGGGCAGCATATGACGGGTAGGTGTCTCTCTTCGCGAGCAATCAGTCTTCGATCCAGATGCAAGGCGCAATCCCGAAAAATTGCTCGTTTTCGGGCTCCTAACCGAAGCAGCGGACGATGAGCAGCTGTGGAACATCTCATCTCTCGTGATTCCGCCGTGCCACCGGAGGGAGTAATTCCTTCGAGTTCAGAAAGGAGCAACCCATAATTTGCGTTGGAGGGTCTTCTGACTACCGCCATCCGCCCGCCTCCAAGCTGAGTGTCACACCTTCGGTATCGAGGAGTCATCCGACCGCAACGCCGCCTCAATCCGGGCCACTGTTCTGCCCGAGCTTCGCTCGGCCTGGATGAAGCAGAGCTTTTCTCCAAATTCGCAAGTTGGAATCCCTTCCCAATTTGATGGATAGCCAACGTTATCCGAACCAGGATGAGTCGGATAGACTTGGGACTTGTCCAGGGAGCTCGAGAGCCGCTCACAGGATCAGCAGAAATTCGCGGAGAACGAGTCCTGGTCTGACTAGACGAGACAGCACCGAAGTTCCGAATAGTAATCTGCTCCGAATTCCGGATTAGAACTTTCGATGGGACGACTCCTTTTGATGAAATTGAATTTCCAGACTGGAAGTCCGGATTGCCTCGAGCGGTTCAGAAAAGACTCGCATGTGCTCGCGGGAATCCAGCCGGTGTCGCGGAGACCGAACGAGCGATTGTATACAGCCCGCTACCTAGATGAGTTTTTCATGGTGCATGTCTTGGGTTCGGGTCAGCCGCGGGCCAGATGTCGCCAAGGAGCTGAGGCTCGGTCGCAGACGTCGCTGTTTTTTTTCTTTGAATACGAATCGAACAACCAGGGTTTCGTTCCGAGTGCTCGCTCTTAGCCGAGAATACCCGAGAGTGAGGACGCGGATCTGGACCCCGGGCCAGAACTCCTCTAACCAGGGGGGCGAGCCGGACCCTCCATCGTCGCTAGTTCTGCATCCTAGGGCGTAGCGTTTCTAGCGCACGGAGCGTCCCTCCGCATCTTCTCGACGTAGAGACGCGGAGCATTGTTCGACGCACGTTCCGGACTCGGCGTCGAGACGTCACGCTCAAGAGACGGACGTACGAACCGATAAACTGGTTGGCTTAGTGACTGACTGACTGAGTGAGTGAGTGCCTGGCTGGGCCAACATTCTCAGCCGACGGCGCGGCTTCAGGCACGTTCGAGTCAACAGGATGAACAGCCGCCAGGTGCGGGGCCTCTGAGCAGTGGCGGCGCTTGCTAGCTAGCATGCTTGTTTGACTCGGTCAGGTTGGCCCAATGAAAGAGCGTCTGACGCCAGCCACTCGAGCAGCAGCCGGTCTCGCAGGCACCGTCAGACAGCTAGAGCGAGCATTCAGACACCTGTAGGCTATTCCATTCCGATCTAGTGATCGAACGGGGCACTGCCAGAGTGCGGAAACCCGTTGAAAAGGAGTAAAGGGGAAGCCGACAGATGGAGAGCAGCACCGGCAAGGTCGCGTTTCAATAACGGAAGCAACTTCAAACAAAACCTGTCAAGAGTTCTCGCCGTCGAGCGCGACCGGCAGGTAGGACGCCGGGGGTAGGTAGGGAGGGAATGGATGATCGAATGCCAAAAACTGGACCCACCCGGAGAAACACGGGAAGGCCGTATCCTTCCATAAACACAGTCACTCTCCATTCATCTTCGCTCAAGCGAGCTTCGAGTATGGTCGTGAGTCACGACGAACCGGAATCTGCGAGGTGGAAGTTTCTCTCTGTTCTCCGTGTAGTTCGTACCAGAATCCGCACCGATGACCCTTAGGGGAACGTCCCGAGTTCGGAGAAACGTCTATTCCATGGAATAGGAGCAAAAACCCCGAAACTCCACTCAGCGGGAGGGATATTGACTGTGTCGAGCTCGCCCCTGCGATTATTCGGAAGATTCTCGACGACTCCGGTGCCTAGTGCACCCAGACGGATGGGCGAGCAAGCAAAGAGCGCAGACGAATCTCAAGATGAATTTCAAATTCACGTTTTCCCAGGCTTCTGCACTTGAACCCGTTTCGCATTGCAGATTTTCGCCATCGACATTTCGCGCTCCAGAAAGCCTAAATCAATCATTCCGCACTATGGACAACGCCTCGCGGCGTCAATTCGTCTCTTTTTGACAGCGCTTTCGGCAACAGTGACAGCAACAACAACGAGAAAAACAACGAGAATAACAAAAGAAGGAACTCAGAGGAGCGAGATCGAAATAGAAGCGAGCCTCGGTCGCACAGTTAGACGCTGTCGCCCGCGGAGCTGTATCGCGCTCGTGACACCGAGTGTACGAAAGGGAAGAATGCGCTGTAGCAATACTTTTTCACGAAACTCTCGGGGAAAATCTATTCAGAGAGAAGAATCAGAGCAGAGCACGTTAGAATGTTTACTCTACGAAGACGACGTCAAGACAGAAATAGATACGCACTGTTATTAGTGGGGCACCGCGAGATTTTTGCTCGACAGTCCGCTGAGGCACCGGCATACCAGCATACGGGAGGCATCCAATCCATCCGAACGAACGGAGCGACTTCGCAACTAACCAAGCAGCCGAGCAAAAACCACACAAACGTCCACCTTCACACGAGAATAAGAGCAAGAAAAACCCCAGCAGCGTTCGGATACAGACCGACTCCCTAACGATGAGGATGCAATCCTAATGCGGATCCGAGCCTGAATAACAGTTCCCAAGGCAAGGCTAACAACGAAGCCAGACAATTACCCCGTACCCCGTACACCCGATCGATGCAACAATTCGCGCGTGGTGAGGAGGAGGTCATGGTCATGGACGGATCTCCGAAGCAATATCGACTCCCTGCCTGAATATCAATATCGGCATATAGCACAAGTCATAAATGTCTAGAATCAGATGCTGCCTCGAATATGTTATCGTATCACGCGCAGAATGTGATTTTGACATGATGGTACGACTCTTCTCGGAGGAATCGTCGGCCACTCTCGACTGGAGCACTTCATGGGATGATGATGAACGACATGACGATGTCTCCCGTGTCCCGTGGAAGAATACGTCAGATTCGGCCATTCGCACGAAGTGTGTACAGTCGATGGACGTTCTCTTCCACCGGCGAGGAACTCTTTTCCCCTGCGCAAAATGGAATCGAGACGACGTCGATATCAATCCTCAATCAGGGGATGCTTCCGCGACTGACTGAGACAGGCGTGAGCAAATCTACTCATCGAAGTCATATTTCTGCTTCGTAGTTGAGGTCGGGGGAACATCGTCCAACATCAATGATTCGCAGAGCAACACGGATCCACTTTGCGCAAACTTCCAGCGCGGTCCAACGAGCGTCATCTGTCTTCCAGAGCGAGAAATAGACAGTCGAAGGGCGCCGGCATCCAGAGCCGCACCTCTTTTTTTGTCTTGCCTCTATGTAGAGCAAATGCAGACAATTCTCGAGAGGCGAGAACGAATGTGGTGAAATAACGAACTTATTCCTCATGACTCTGGTTCTCGTTGGAGCGGCAATGTCGGCGACGGCGGCCTGCCGACGATTTGTCTTAAAAAAAATGGGAATTCTCTCTGGGACATAGAAAACTGAAGGAAGAGCCGAACAAGCGGCCCGCCGATGGGCAAAGCGAGAATTCGATTATCTCAATGAACGATTCTGAGCAAACATTCGTGCGGGAAACAGAGAGTGGTCGAATGGCAAATGGCATTTCTTTGCGTACCGATAGCGGAATCGACCAATTACTAATTTACACTTGGCCTGAGATATCCCGTGTTTGTTCTCGCTCGCCGACTCGCTTTCCCGAGAGAAGTCCTGCTACTTTTTGCCTCTGATTTGCCTCGGTGTCACCGATTCGAGCCGCGTTCGGATCGCACTATATCTCCGCGGTCATAACCCGCCCACTCGCCTCGCGATTTATCTCTCGAACCGCTGTCCACACAGCTTCGATTCGCCATTAATTCACTTGTCCATTCATTCGATCAGACGACCGCGCCGTTTGGTGCGTCTTGCTGTTTCTCATCATCGTGATCATCTTTTTCCTCGCATCTATTCATGATTTCGGCACGAGGCTTCCTTTTCAAACTCATGCATGACGACGAGCAAAATAGGGAAAACTCGACAGGTATGCGACCTCACCCTGCCCTGCTTGAAGAGACCAGTGGGGCCCGACGACGATTTCGTGGAATCAACGGTAACGAGGTAAAACTATTGGCGCAACGATTGGATTAGCGGTTCCGCTATCCAGTTCAATGTCCACCGGTTTTTTTCGACGCGCGTGACCAGCCGAACGATCGTGCTCGCTTTTCGGTAATGACAAAAAGTATTTCCCTTCCTCCCTGATTGGGCATGATAAATAGTAGGTAGCCCGGTCCAGAAAGCCCATCTCGTGCGTGACACCTCGAGGTCCATTTATTTTTTATCGTACAGAAGTTCGGCATTCGACAATGCGATAGATGAACGAACGACGGAAAACGTCCACTCGAGGTAACTATCCGGCTTTCGTGTTTCGAGCGACTTATGAAACGGTCATAATAGTTGTCGTGTGCGTGCTCAGGACACCACCAATGAACATCCTTCGAGTTTGTAGGTAGAAACGATTTTGTTTGTGTGTGTCGTCCGAGCGCGCGCGCGCCCAAACTTCCAAAAGCCATTTCCATTGTCCACTCGTTCGAGTTACTCCTGTTTCTTCCGTGCCTCGGTCGTGGTTGCGGTTAGTCGCCTGTCGAGGTCCCACCTCTTCGAAGTGCTCTACCGTCGTCGACGAAATAATGAGTTGGATCAGAAAAAGCTCGGAGACGACAACGGAGTCTCCGTTGGCTTTTCTGTACAGAGGCAACGGCCACGAACCGTTCCGTTTATCTCTTACGTAGCACAACAAACGAGCAGGGACAAGTCAGACAGACAGTCAGTCACTCACTCACTCAGCCAGGCGCATCTCAACAGCTTCTCTTTCGACAGAAACCAAACACCAGAAATTTACTCTCAGTCGTTGTCGCCAACGTCGCCGTCATCCGTGTCGTTTGCCGCTTCGGATACCATAATGGAGCACGGCGCGGTGCCGCGATCCAGCATGCTTTTCCTCGCAGCGTCCCTCTATTATTTCCACCGCGTTTCTTCCCCGTCGTCTTCCGAGACTCTACCCCAACCCAAAGTTCGTTCCCGGGTCTCTCGATCGGATCGTGTTCCATTAGATTCCGACGTCGATCCAGATAAACCGGGTGTTTGCAAATTACTCAATTGAAGAGGACGATCACAGCTACTGGCTCTGCCCGCGGTGGTGCATTGCGCACCTGTCCAAAATCGCGGAGATTGCTGTGAGCCGAAGCGATGCTTTTGCGAGGCTGTCATGAGATTGGTGTGATCCGTGGCGAATTTATTAGAGCCAATCGACCCTTTAATCAGATCGAAATGCCAACTAACGAAACAAATCGTTGAGAGTCCGTGATAATTCAGTTCTCCTCGGAAGTATCACCACCGTTGGCGACTGAATTCACATGAGCGTTTGAAGTCACGGCGAGACCTCGAGCTGTTGCTTCGGCTGCCCGTTCGAAGGGAAAATTCATTACGTCAAAGTCGACAGAGATGTCGATCCCTGCTGTTGGAGGAACAAGATGGACCGAAGCCGGACATTTCTGACTTTCTCGTACATGCGAGATCACTCCAACTAGGAGCTCGATACCAATGAACGCTGTTGCTAGCGGCTAAAGACTTCCGATTCACTTCGACCGTTCGAGGTAATAACCGAAGGATGCCCAAACGATCATCGAGTCTTATTCAATATCGATCCCTCTATTACTTATTCTCTTCTCTTGTTTGCCGAGTGAGCACTCCGTTCTTTCTGTTCGCAAGGGGGCTTAACAGAAAAATGCCCGCCGTAAATCGAATGATGGGTACATGACGGAGCGAACGATTATTTTTCTTCATATATACGCCTTTTCTTCCAAGTTTCTTTTCACGAACAGGAGACCTTCCGCAATGCATTCCCTGTGTCAGAGGTGAGCGGTCACGCAACAAGACTATAATATTATTGCGATTCCACTTCTGGGGGACTTCCTTCAGTTGAAATTCTCATTGTTGTATGTATTCATACTGGATGAGAGCTCTGAAAGACATACCGCATCAGCACCACTTGAGCGTTCATGGCTTCAACTGCAAAATGCAGTGATGAGTGGGTGGAGCCTAAATGACCCCATTAGGAGCCATGACCGTCGATGAATTGGATGCTCCTCGAGCGTTTCGAGCTTGTTCGACTCCCCTTGCTTTCATCGTATTTTGATCTTCCCTCGGAGACCACAAGGTCCACTGTCCCCCACGAACGGCAACCCGACAGGCCTGCTTCCTCAGTGAGCGGTGTTCGGCGGACTCGGGAAACCCTCGAGGGATTCGTCCTTTCTCGGTACACGTAGATAACGCGCGATGACCGTGAATGAAACATCTTCGATTACATTTGATAGCGCATCCTTCGTTGTTCGGTGGTGCGGAAGAGTTATCTTGCGGGGTTCTCACCCAACATAGTTGTTCGTGGCCGTAGGATGCAGCCGAAGCCAGTCAGACCCGCGAGCGATCGAGAAAGCACTCCAGCAGGCAAGTCGGCCAACCAGTCAGTCAGTCAGGACAATGGAAGGAGTAGAAGAACAACTCCTCCCCTCTTTGACGAATAACCGTTTGTCGGAACAAGCGAAGGCCTCGATCGGCACGAGTGAGTACCGCCGATCAACCCGATGCCGCGTTACACTTTCCAGAATAATTTCCGTTCACGTCCAATCGCCTTGTACAGCACTCCACCATGCGGTCAGCCACAGAAAAGTACTTTGCTTACGTTGAGGTGGGAGCGCGGTTCCGCGTTCCGCTTGCATTTGACATCTGTTAAGTTCAGTCATTGCTCTGCGACACACATATGTATTGCTTTGCAGAAAATATCCATAGGAGAAATAGTCACGCATAAGGGATCGTTCCAGCTGATCGAAGCGGGGGATACTCGAATAAATGTTGTTCTCGGTACCACTCAATCAGAAGCCGCCGGAAAAAATACTGCGACTTCGGCTATGGATACCCTATCTATGTAGCCGAACGGAATCAATCGGACCCGGACTCTAAGATAGAGTAGCTCATCACGATCACACCACGCGCTCCCACTCGGACCCTTCGTCTGTCACGGAGACGTTCACGCGGAACTTCAGCCTCATAGATTTCTCATATGCGGCTGCCGGATATATGCATGATTTTTCCAACGTAATCTGTAATCTAGAACTCCGAGGGAGGGGGAGTGTCACTCGTTCAGCCAATTCAACGCTAGGCTCTCGAAACCAAAATTCCTTCAGGAATTTTCGCGAGTACAGGGCGACAATGGACAGGGAGAGAAAGCTCGGAGTTTACTCGTGAGGTTTATTTTTCAGAGTTCCCAATACCTCAGATCGGAGTATTGCCCTCTCACAGAGGCGTCCACCTTCGGACGAGCTGACCAGCAGCGCCTGAAATGCCTCTCAACCTGAGCGAAAGGCGGCTGCATACCTCGAGCTCTTCGAAAGCTACCTCCCGAACAACGACAACAAGGAGCCCAGAGAGTGAAAAGAACGAAGAAGAAGAAAGAAGTCCGCGTGCGGGGCGCCTCTTCAGCCATCTTGTTGTGGACGGACTTCTGCTGTTGCTGCTGCTGCCGCCGCCGTTCTTCTTCGTCGCCGTCGTCCCCGCTGAAAGTGCTTTCGCTATTGTTGCTGCTGCTGCTGCTGCTGACGACGACGACGCTGGCTCTGGTGGTGCCGCTGAAGATGGTGGGGTACCCTGAGTGGTGGAGCTGATCTGAGCTGGCCGCGCTGATCCGAGCCGAGTGAGAGAGCTGAGCCGCACAGCCGAGGAGCAGGTCGCAAAAAAGACACTTCTGCTGCTGATACAGAAAGCTAAGCCTCTGGTTAAAAGCGGGACCGCGCCATAAATTTTGTGGCTTGACCGATAGCGGTCGTCGGCTCAGTCCATTGGTTGCAGAGGGATCGTACGAGAAAACAGAGAAAGCGAGACGCTGAACGAGACAACACGGCCGTACGATCAACGTAAGTGACTTCTAAACTAGTCACTGGTGATACGGAACATCCAGAACAACAGAATGACAATGCGTCCCGATACTATTCTGTCCAGAAGATGCATCCTCCATGTAGGGTGTATAAAGAGATAACATTGACGCGATCGGAAAAGACGTACGGCGCAGCCATATCGAGTTTACGCAGGATGTCTGATCACGCCACAAAGGGAACATTTAGACGGGCAGCAAACGAGCGAGATCTCGAACGAGCGACGGAGAAACATCGAACCTTATCGGGGCAACGCCGTCGTTGAATTCTCATAGCGGTCCACGATTTGTGAAAATTTACGCCGAGACATTTAATACATGATTAGTTTTCGTGACCTCCTTGTCCAAGTCCGGCAGTTTCTGAAACAATTCGTCGCCCACTTTTTCTCGGCCCCAACGTGATCGGAACGATTTCGAAGGGAGCGCCTCGTACCTATTGATTCACCCAGTCAGTATTGATTCTTCGTTGATAATCGAAATGGAGGAACACGCGAAGAACGCAAAACGACGAAAACCCTTAGCCCCGGAGCCATGAGAGGCTGTTTTCTCGAGCTCTTAGCCGCCGGGGAGGTGAACAAACGAATGAATAGACGACCGCTTGATGAGTGAATGAACGGACGCTCGACATTGTGTCTTGATTCAGGGCAAAGCTGCTGGAACTTCTCCTGTTAGCGATCGTTTTCGTCGACGCGGACGACTTCGTGGTGTTGAGCTTCGAAGCTCACGGTACCCTGGCGTTGGCCCTTGTGGCCTTTGTTAAGTGTCCGTTCCAACGGTCGTAGCACCGTTTAGGCTGACCATCATTCGAGGCCTTTGGACTTTGTATAGTATTATTCTCCTGGAGGGTACGACGCCTGAAAACTGACTCTGAGGTTGCCGACGGCGAATATACGCAACTCCCGCGCTCGCATTCCGAAAAAAAAGCAGAAACAGACGCATACTAGTTCCAACACAAACGAGATGCCATGCGGAAGAGCCCCTTTCTCATGAAGATGTCGTAGGCATCATTGTGGAGCCTGGGTGGTACTAGACGTTAGACGTATGCGTGAGAACAACCTGTCCTTCAACAGGTTTCCAGGCCGTCACGTTTCGAGAAGAACGTCCAGAGAGCATCGGTCGGAGGGCTCGTACGAGTGGATTACTCGTACTTCCAATCGGATGAGCCGACGGACCCGCGGTCAGAAAATATAGCGGTTTCCCTCCCAGGAGCGCGCGTTGCTTTCTTAAATATTTATATAAGAGGAGGCCCTCACCGGCAACTCTATAAACAGAGTGCGGTCCGGGAAAGCGGCTTCACCGACCGATAATAATAATCCGAGTTCGAACCGAGGCCGGTAGATAGCACGACGCGAACAGAATTCCGCCTCTGCGCTGCCTCTTGCCTCTCTACAGAGAACATAGAACATACGTCTCGAGATTCCGCCCTCCTCACGGTGTCAGTTTGAGTCTTTGTCGACTTCAGTACGGTTTTTCCTCCGTTCCCGGCACTTCAAAAACAAGATATATTCGCGGCGGAGACAGCGCAGACGCTGCCGCTCCCGTTATGTACAGCCCGCAGTTAATGTCAAAAACTTGGACAAGTAGAAATGGGAATCCTTTTCCCCGAGCAGTGGTTTGAAATGCCTGTGGCAGACGATGCGGCAGTTCTTCGTCACCGCCGCATGAAAGCAGCCGCCGCCGCCATCGCCGTTAGGACTGTGTACGAGAAGACGAATAAGAAGAAGGAAAATAAAAAGGAGTTCCACACCGGCATTAGCCGCAACAAGTGTTCGGAAATTCAAAAGTGGGTTCCGACCCCTACTTGACCTCGCGCGTTTGAAGAAAAGCAAGCTATTGCCAGCTGTGGTTGATCAGAGACGTTGGCAGCGCCGACAGCGACGCCACCAACAACAACGGCACCGACAACGACGTTCCGAAGTTCCGCTCTCTTGCGGTATCCGAGGATGAGGGCGACCCGGCCCGAGCCACTCGCGTGCCAGGGAGTCTCGGGTTTCGGAGATTATCATGTCATGCTTGTCCACGTCAGAGAATGACAACAAGCACCGCATCTTCTCGACAGCCTCGTTCCGAGAGGAATGCATAAACCTAATTTTACATGTGCCGGTTAAAAGCCGCAGAAACCGCAGCCTACGACAGAAACCGCATCGGGGACAACGGGCGCTCGAGCGGTGCGTCTCCTACTCGACTTCAGGAGCAAGAAGAGGATCGATATCGGACACGTCCCGGAGTTTTCGATGGCAACGTCTGTGGAATCTCTGACGCCATCTCTCAATTACCTAACGTTTCGAGCGTCTATGACCTGATTGAGATTCAGCGGAAACGAGAAGAAAAAGAGTCGGAAAACTGTTGAGACTTCGGGCAGAAAAATCAGAGCTCGAGTCGGAGACGAGTGTGACGCCCAGCGAGCGGGACCTTCAGGTTGAGTAGATGCGACAGCAGCACGCGAAGATCATCAGATGGCCGTATGCTGTTGGAGCACATACACGACGCGCAAGCAGAAAAGAGACGCGACGCACGAACCCACAGGTATGTAGACAGACCCACAGACGGACGACTCAAGACGCATCTGCGAGCGGCATCTGTTCCTCCCCATGTGCGCCATGTCGTGTGTCGAAATATCGAATTTCGTGTCTCACCGATGGGCTTACTCCCCAAAGGTTTTCGTGATTGTGGAAGTGTTTCTGGGTTCTCCGAGCACTTTTCCTATGAATCTCCACCGAATGGAAGGCCGTGTGGCACCCGTATCCTGCCGTCAGCACAAGAGTTCCCCACATCTTACATTTTTTCGAGACCCATGTTCCGTACGCAGAGGATGTCTAAAATATCCGGCTTGCTATTCCATGACAAATGCAACTGAAGAACAAGTAACCGAATGGGGCAGACGGAGCTCGATGTGCGGTCCGCAAGACACCGGCTCCTGATCCGTACACTTGTCAGTGGTGAGCACCGGCCGGCCGGTCGGCGCCCTCTCGCGATCCCCTGTCACCAACCCACGATCGTCGGCACTAAGCCCACGGAGGAGTGCGAACTTACCATGGATAAGAATGAGCACTGAAGTTTTTCGTTCGGTCGAGAGCTTTGTCGACGAACCACTTGAAAAATGAGTCTTTTATCCAGAGGGCTCACTGCAAGCTGATGTGCTGCTGCTTTCGCCGCTACACCACTGCGCTAGGTATCAACACAGAAAAACACAGCGACGCACTCCCCTCGACAGGCTCAACTATTCTGACGGGGAATTCGCGCCAAAATTTTCACTCGCTCGTGAACAGGTCACGTGATCAGTGCTCACGACGACGCGAGAGCCACCTGGCGGCCAACGCGAGAAGAGAAGCCGCGGCTGTTCCTTGCTTCTCTCTTCAGCAGTCGATCGCTGCTCGGAGCTGGCTGCCCGACGCGGAATCGGCACCATCGACGGCGGCGGCGACGCCACCGCCAGCTTCACCACCATTCATTCTATTTTCTGTTTCTTCGTTTTTTTTTCTGGCGGTAGCTCCGCAACCGGCTGGTTATTGAACTCGGTTGACGCTTGCGCTAGGGAACGACTATAGCCGCAGGTGTTGTCGTCGGTTCCGGCATCGTCTTTGCGCCAATTATCGAATTCGACCTGGATCCGTCAGAGGAATAACCGGATGCCCAGCACCACCGGGAGAAGGGAGCCTCAATCGATTGCCTGACGCTCGGTCCGCGGCCGTCTGTTTCCCCGTCCTCTGAACCAGGAAAGTATTCGCGGAAGGAGTTCCCCGGGTCGGATTCAGAGAATCAGGAGCTTCGACACCGACGATATTTTCCGATAGGGGGCCTTGACGGAGTCTCGACGAGGAGAAAATTATCGTCCGATGAGCACCGGAGTACTCTACGGTACGAGACGGCCGGGAGGGAAGCAGCCTGGTTCTTACATTTCAATGGATGTTGCTTGCTGGTTCCATTAGCGAATATAATCCCGAGCCTCTTCCGCGGCTGTCCAACTATCCTCCATTACGAAAATATTCACGATGAAACTTTTGGCGATGCACTGCACTATTCGTACATAGTCTTTTTTGCGCCCTCTCAGCCAGTCCGCCTGTCTCTCCGTCACATGGAAATGCATAAGATTAGCTTGACAACTCATAGGACGTCCGCTCAGGTCTCGCTCCCGAATGGTCGTGGACATGGCAAATAATTCGAGCATCGAGCCAGCTTACCGAATCTCACGTCGAACTAGCAGTTGAGGGAACCAGAGGGAATTTCGCTCAGTTGCGATCACGTCCATGAATGTCTGCTGGGAAGATCCATAGAGTTTCGCTGCAATGATCACGAGTCGCGATTCATGTGCTCCGCCTTGGAGGAATGTTCCAGGCTCACGGCTGCGATGCACTCGAACGAGTTGACATAGCCCTCTTAGTTTACAACGCTTCATCTTTCAATCCTCCCCGCGACGCCATCGACTCATTCGACGACTTCCTCGCAAGGGGCTCTCTGGCAGACAAGCCCCATGAGCAGCTAATGATGGTTTGTGACGCGAACTCCTTTCTTCCCCCCCCCCACATGGAGAACTGTTATCGCAAAGTGTATATCTATGTATGTACATATATCAAAGACGGGTCACGGATGCATTTGACGGATCGGCATCAGTCGCTCAAACTCGCCTCCGCTCACCCCGGTTCATGTCGTTTGCAGTTGCTCTACTGACTTGGACAGACGAGCGAGTGACCGAAGTGCCTTGTGACAGTCCCTCTTATTTCGTCCACTATCCTTTGCCTCTGGCAGAGTCGAGAGATTCGCCTTAACAAGTTGCCTTTCGATAGCTCGACCACAGGAATCCAGACGGAGGTTGCGGGCCCTCCGTTCACCCGTTGTCGGGGTTCCCCGAGCTGTGATCTCGAAGCATTTTGAGGCTGTTATGAACCTTCGGGAACTATGTACACATACAGAAATTTCTGGTTGAATGATCCGAAAACTGTATGTATGTATGTATTCCTCGTGTAGCTGGGCAACTCATTCATCCAATGATTCGGACTTCAATGCGCGATCGAATGAGTACCGAGTGCTTCCTCCGTAGAGGAGATGCCGCTCCGTCCGCTTCGGCGAAAACCATGAAGGCCGCGAGAAGGTGCAAAGGGCGCCGTGGTCTCGGTTTTCTGCTTCCGTTGTTTGTGTAGATCCTACTCAGAACGGCGACCACATCCCAAAAGTCAAATCTAGGTGTCTCTCTGATATTAGCCGAGTGCAGCAGAGATCGGTAAATTCCCGGAGCTGAGCTCGTCTCGCGATCCCTAATCAATGGCGACACGGACGTGCATTCCGATCGAATCGAATTCGCCAGAACCAAAATCTGGCACAGAATCTTGCGTTGTTTCTTCCTCGAGAGATATTCGAAAAATGTCACCCGCAGAAGAGCCGTGAACGGATAGTCGACGCACGGGAGAAGCAAACAGACATCGTGGCACGCGCTTCACGAGACCTCTCTGTGTCTTTTTTTTTCGGCTGACTGAGGCTCCGCCGGGCCGAGTCATTGATCATAGCACCTCTCTGTGGACGGAGAGAGAGAGAGAGAAGTCCTAGCCGCCACTACAACGGTGCGCAGCATAACCGTAACCGCTTGCCACTCGGGAGGGCAGCCCTTGGTGTCGTAACTCATGACGATTTGCACGGCGCTCACTCAGAAGAAGAGGCACCTTTCAGAGCCTGTCGCGCAGTGGGCGACTTTTTTTTCTTGCGGAACAGCGTGGCTTCTGAGCACCTCACTCACTCAATTCATCTCTTTCTATGAAAAACAGTACGTACCTCACAGGTGAAATTATTAATGCTCGTCACGTTTCAGGCTGAAGGGAGCAACACGAGATATTGTTTCCAGATACCGCAGATCCACACTTCTCAATCCCGTGCGCTTTTTCCTCCCGTCTCGGATGTCATTGAATCCGATCAGGAATAGGAATGATTTTCGTGCCTCATGGCTCGCTCTCGCTATCAGAGTCGATATCTGTCGCTCTCATTCTGGGCGATCAGAGCGGGCGAATCGATTACCGCGGCACAAACTCAGAGACCTCTGCTGAGTGAGTGCTCTGACAGGGGGGGTACACACTTGTGGTCGCAATCGCTTAGCGCGCCGCCGTTGCCGCCTTGCCAGCGGACTTTTTGCTCAATCAATGCTCTCAACAGTGTTCTTTGTCGAAGAGTTTGGCATCAAGGCTCCGAAGCGAGTCGCCCACTCGTTCTGCTGCCGTCGACGACCCGTTTGACAGGTGTCGCCTCGAGCTCCAATATCAGTACAGGCGGCAACACTGTGCGCGAAATCCGAGACAGCATCGGAGGGGGCAAAAGAAGAAGACAGAGGAATACCGCTTTATGTACAATGAGTTGTAATCTTGGCGGAACGCTCCGACTGAGCGAGTCTATTTCTAAAGACGAGCCGAAATTGCTCGCTGATTCGAGTCAATGGGAAGAACGGTACCTGCGACTTGACGAGGTTCCGCCGTCGTAGGATCCAGGGATTCAGTCGAGAGGAAAAGCTTCGAAACCTCAGGATCATTTTCGTTTCGACCCTCAGAAAATCAGATCCTCGCAAACTCTCATCTTATCCTGCTGGGCTCTGGATGACTGAACCGCAAAATCGGTGGAACCACACGACGCATCAGACATCGTCTACATTAGCATTGACTGCTCTCCGACAGATGACAACGCCACTGGGAAAAGATGGAGGATGAATGAAGCCAACATCCATGAAATCGTTTCTCCTCTGAAGGATGTCGCATCCATTCCGGTGTCGGATTCCTGTCGGAATCACGCAACGACGAGCCTTCGGCTTCGATCATTGAGCTTTGTGGAAAATTCGGCGAATATTCACGCCTGAAGCGTAGCGGCGGGAAACGTAGCAGGACCGAGTCAGCCGTCATGGAGTGCGAATCTATAACATACGATGAGGTTCTCCCGTCTAGAGGAGAATTCAAGGATTTTTCGCAGCGGCCCTCGTCTGTGCGTGGGCACGATACTGAGGGCGTTCCTGTTCGAGTACAAGGATGTTTGCCTCGCAAGCCGCCGTAGCTTACCGTATCCATCCGAGTCAGCGAGGCGCCAATGAAGTGTTAGCAACTAGATTTGGCGGTTTCGTTTGCCCGCGCGGCGAGCGAGGCTTTCGGTCATTGCCCGCTCATTGACCATAAGAGCGATCCATTATTTCATTCTACCACTATCACTATCCACGGAGAGGCCTCGAGAATTAGTTAACACTAAGGAGAAGCTTTTCAGGCGAGGAGCCCGCTCAACGTGGGGTCAGGGGTCGAGAGTCAACGAAGCGCGAACATCAACTACTACCACCACAGAGTATGAACCTTAGGAGCTCGGATGTTCTACGAGAAGAACAAGCGAAACGGATACCCTGCCTTACGTCGACGAAACGTGCCGGGAATGCCGCCCCGACGGCGAACGGTACCTGCGGACGCCTGAGATTGATGACCTGGTCCTCTGATTGACGGAAAATCGGCTTCTAACCCTGTATAGAATTAGCGACTGGAAGGAACGGAGACTTCATTTCCTCCATTACAGCGAGTCTCCCCTATTGTGATCGATGGAGCCTCCGATCTATCGGACGTATCAGTCGGCTACTCAGTCTCTCTCTCATGGAGGCTCACCTGCTCCCAAAGTTTCGAGTAACTCATTCCTTATCGTCAATTACTCAGTCAGCGACTCAGCAACAAGGTCCCGGTAGCTCTCTCGCAACGTCGACGCCGAAGGCGAAGATATGAAAGGCGTTCGAAGGAGCTAGGCGGAGCGGGGCGAGGTGAATAGACCGACGTATGCATTCGCCACGGAGGCTTCTCATACATATGTGATCTATCCCGAAATGGAAACGTAGCGGAATCGAGAGGAAGTCGGCCGCCAGACAGCGAATGTTTCTCCCCATCAAAGGATGTTGGCTCTTGCGATAATAGAATATAGGATGAGCGACGTCGGTTTCGCTCCTAGGAGTTTTTTGTGACTTTTCCTGGTCTTGGAGAAGCTGCGTCAGGATTGAGAGCGTTCACTGAACTTGCAAACCCACGCCGGAATACGATTTCCCCCACACTTTGTGAGTCTCGAAGGCAACTTACAGGTGGCGCCATCCGTGGAAGGGGCAAAAATCAGTCGCCATCTTCTGTGTTTACATTTACTCAGTTCTTTGCAACATCTGCGGCAGCTGCGACGCCGAGCAGAAACAAACTCTTCGAATGGAACGTTCCGAGTGCAGTTTGAAGGGACGCGAAACTTCAGCGAAGATGGGCTCCCCGATTTCCCTCGAAAGAGCGACCTCCTGTGGAATCTAAGGAAAAAGTCCCGGGAATCAAGAGGAGCTCCGAGATGCGGCTCGACTTCTATTCGCTCATGCTATTATTTCCGATTAGCTTTGGTGAGGATTGGATGTTTATTTCGGATGGGTCTCGCAGGACCTCGAGAAAGAGGTGTCCCAACCAAACGGGCGTTGTGAGCCTGATTCATTGATGAGTTTCGGAGCGGAGTTGCGTCGTTCCTCGATTCGTACCAGTTCTTACCGGTGTCGAGAAGCATGCAGTTTTCCACTGTCCATCATTCGTCTCTCGGGACCGTTAGGTCACCTGGGAGAAAGTAGATCCATGGGAATGAAAGAGAGACCATCGTCAGTCGGCAAAGGTCGTTCCTACTCCATGCTCGTAGCAGAAAAGAACGGATTGTGATACTGAAGACCTCCAATACTCCGCAGGGAGCAGCGAAGAAGAAAACTTGGAACAACAACATTTCAAAACGCGGCCTCAGAGCGTGCAGCTAATCGAAGGACAAACCACAGAACTTCAATGTCAAATAGGAAATTTAGGAGGTCAAGTACAATGGAGCAAAGATGGCTTTGTTTTAGGTGAGTGAGTGAATCGTTCATTAAATTATGGCATACGAGAACCGCGTACAGCAACGCCCATCGCCCCGATCGGGAGTTCAGCCCGACCTTGTTCACAACTTTCTGGGAAAAGTACAGGGTCTGATTGTGAGGAGTATTCGAAATGAGCTTTCCGATGCGAGTTAAAACTGAGCAACTCCTCTGATGGGAATTTGTTCAGTGATTGATGGTGTTGAGCAAAGTTCTCGTTAGTCCGCTACACAATAATCTCCGATTAAGCAGATGATGGAGCTAGAGTTACCGAAGAGAATGATTGCTTATGTTCTTTGGGGGCGAAGAGCTTTCGTGGCGGACGTGAATTGGACAAGCAATTCGTCTTATCAACGATCCCTTGGAGACAGCGCTCGCGCCCAAGAGTACTGTGTCTCTGGGAACGTTCACTTTTTGGCCAAGAGCAACCTTGAGGGTTTTTCGTCGGAAGTCTCACCGTAATTCGATGATGATTCCCTCAACGGATGCCTTGGGGAGACGATCCCTGTCTGATTTTCGTATTATTCTCAAAGGTTACGAAGCTGACATTCCCGGTTTCCCACGCTATCAAATGATAGTGGACGAGCCCCGGGGTATCTACAACCTGAAGTTGAATAAAGTTACGTTGGACGATGAGGCGGAATATCAATGTCAGGTCAGTGCATCTTCGTCGCTCAGAGGGATTTCCCACCGGTGTATGAAGCCGAAATTGAAAATTAGGAGTAGAACATGGACAGTTGAAATTTTCCCTTTGGGGTCTGCATCGACATTCATGGCTCGACGAGAGTCAGCGGATTAAAGCCTGGAATCAGGCCCGAGAGGATTTCGAAGTTTCTTTGTGATTTCTGACACGTTCAGGTTTTTCATGGTTCAGGTGGGGCCAGTTCCGGATCATCGAGCGATTTGGTCGGCGGCCTACGTCACCGTATTGGGTAAGTTTGACAGTGATGTAGAGGGACATGCCGCTTGAGAATCCGGGCTCATCGTCGCGATTCGTGTTCTATTCTCCTCATCAGCAGTTCGAGGCGCGAAACACCTAGAACGCATGCTCGACGCGACTCGACTTCCGGGGTCGGGACTCCTCTCCTTGCTCAAGAGATTTAAGTAAAATGACCTCGAGGCTTGAGCTTCTCCTCGCGTCGTGGGACTCCTCTTTTCCCTCTCAGCTCTCTGGCCATGGAGCGTATGTCATACAATATCATGAAAACCTGGTTGCAGTTCCGCCGAAACAAATCGAGCTCCGGCACAAAGGAAACGACAGCGGCACGCTGGACGCTGTTGAAGGAGATCAGCTGTCTATGAGCTGCTGGGTGAGAGATACTAAACCTCCTGCGAGCATACGTTGGTTCCGAAACAATCAACCCTTGGAAAAAGGTTAGTGAAGGTACGACCGAGCTCGCTCGAGATCGTTATCACGTCATTCGAGGGTTCCTGTGATTATGCGGGCGCACAGTCTATTCCATCGCAGGAGAGTCACAAATCGAACACTTGCGCTAGATGAGCGAGACGCGCTGAGCACGAGACCACCCGCCGGCGACGGCTCCGCGAGACTTATTGCTCACGCTGGTTCCTACCCATCTTCGATTTCGCTCTTGAACTGCGGTCGAGATACGCAGCACCGAAAGATCGATCCCGAATCGATAGCATTGAAAGCGTCGAATGTTGTCGCCACCCACATGGGATTAGCTGCAGCATCTTAGCTTGTGTTCAGAGCGAATTTCTCCATCAATCAGAACGTTTTGCTTTAAGCGACCGAGAACAGAACCCTAATGGGCCGCTTTAGCGTCGGTTCTAGCGAAGTAGAAGCTTGTAGCCTCCGACAAGATGGAATGCTCTGGTGAAATGGTCGAGTCAGTACACTGCAGCTGTGCGTGGTCTCTCTTATCGAGGGAATGATTTCACTGCACATCTCTCGGATCAAAGGAGATAGACGAAAATACCATAAAGGAAAACAGAGGAAGGGGAATTACCTAGGTAGATTGAGCGAAAGTTCGGTGGAATTCACTCGCCTCCAGCTGGCCCACAAGTAGAGCAAAATCTTAGGTCGGAATACATCAAGACTGCGATGCTTCGACAGTATATTTCCCTTCAAGCCCCGAACGATTGGGAATCAACTTGCTGGAACTTGTACGTTCGAATTCATTCTCTAATTCCAACAGATAAAGTGCAGAAGCGCATCGATACGAACGGTGAACGCGAGCTCAGCTCTGTCTTCACCAAGGTGGAAATCTACCCCAGACTCGATGATGCGAGGGCCGTCTTCACCTGCGAAGCACAACATCCGGCTCTCAAAGCCCCATTGCGTTCCAGTGTTGTTCTGAATGTCCTCTGTGAGTGACTTGCTTTCATTTGGGGGCCGAGCCACCAACGGCGGAAAAACTCCTCACTTGAATCTCCGGCAAAAAGGGATTGAAGGCTGATTCCTACGCTTTCAGATGCCCCGAACGCCCCGGAAATCCAGGGCTATCCCGAACGAGAACTCATGTCAGGAGATTCCCTGACCCTGGTTTGCATCTCTAGAGGAGGCAACCCCCCGGCTCGTTTAGATTGGTTCAAGAACGACACGCCCGTTCGCTCGAGGTATCGACAGGACGATCATGAGGCTATGGCGACTTACAGTATCATGGTGTCTGACCAGGATGACGGCTTCGTACTCAGATGTGACGCCTCCAACGCTGTGGTCCCAATGCCACTGTCAGCCTCTCTGACTTTGACGGTCAAGGTAAAGCAAGGGTTTTCACTGTTGGGAAGAAGGCGCCCTGTTTCAGCTCGTTTGCGATAAGTTTGACTGCGAAAATCCAACAAGACAGACTCTGGAGAATGCTTAATGGTTGTTTGAACTCCTCGTTTTCAGCCTTTTAATCTAGCTATACATCAGAGTCGCCAGAAGAAGCGGAAGATGGATATCAGAAACAGAAAATGAACACCCACGCGACATCAGCAGCGACAGTGTAGATTTTTCTACTTCGAAGCCGTTCCCCTCAACGGTTATCTCCAACGCCGAAATATAAACTAATGTTTTTCTACGAAGCACGGCGTTTTCCTTTCGTTCCTCACTGAATTCTCGATCGAAAAAAAGCTTGAGCAAAAAAGTTGAGCAAAGCTATAACGCCGCGCCGCCAGCGCTGAAGCGATGTTTGTTGTCTTACACTCAACCGCGATAAGTGCAGCGAAGCCTCCAGGAGCTTGCCGATTCAGATCATGTCATTTATCTACAACAAGTTTGGAGACATCCTCTAATCTGAACGTAAGCAAAAGTCATTGCGGTCCCGAGATTACTGTCCCGTGAAGGTTATTTCTGCTCGAGTTGGAATCCTGAGCAGGAGCACAGGAACGATTCGAGAAGCTTCCCAGGACGAGTCACGTATGCTTTCCAGACAATCGCTGTTTAGTTCCTCGGAGATCATTATTTCTCGGCGGAACGTCATTACCCTGTGAGTGTATCTGGTTTCCATTGTAAACTCTACATGACTTCTTGCTCAGCGGATCCCGGAGAGCGGCCGTGTTTTTAATTCTGTAGTCACTCGAAACGCCTCGGCAGCGTTCTCCGGAGAACTCAGCGATTCGTCATGGTCCGTAATCTCCGAGTGTTTACATCAGAGAGAGAGAGATTATTGTTCGTGATTCTTCCACTTAATCACATCGTCATGAGCCTGACGTTGATGAGGGGTCAGCAGCTCCCAACAAAAGAGAGAAGCGACCCGGTGAAAGGACTTGGAGAAAGCGGATATGAGATACAGAATGAAATCGGGTGGACTTCCTGAAAATCCTTCTCCTATCTGGCTTCCGAATTCTTAGTGGTAATCGCAGCGACGAAGAGTTCTTACTGATGCGAGGGACATGTATGTCTGCAAAGGCTCGGGAGATGGCTAATGATGTCCTTCTATTTCCTTAGCTTCCCATGAACCGATATCCGGGAGGGACTCGGAGCTGCAACGATGTTCTTAATTCGAGCAAAACTGAATTTCTCCGCAACCACACTTCCCTCCGAATAAATGTATCCTTTCTGACCGCGGAACCTAGACTCCGGTCGCTCCCCTGATGCCCTTCTGAGACTCGGCGGAGAGGCATGTAGCGAACCTACGCGACGCTTCCGAAACACGATTCGATTGACTGAAACAGAAGCGCTTCCTCCGGCGTTTCAGATCGATGTATGAGTCTGCATAGGAGTCGACAGACGAACTCATAACTCTTCAGGCATCCGATGAATGATTTCCATTACTCTCCCTATGATTCCCGTACAGCAAGAGAGCTCGACTGAAAGACGGGACTTTCGATTGATCCTCGAAGGGACTAACAAATCAAGCGGAATATCTACCTGTTCGCTGGAGGGCCTTCCGCGCCGCCAGACTCTTCTTCGATCGGCAGCTGAGCGGCTCCGGCTGAGACTGCTAAATGGCTCTCTGTCATCGGCTCCCATCTCATTATCCTCTTGGTGCTAGTGACGGCGGCAGCTTCGATTTTTTGCCCGTAATTCTCGACATTTATAGAACAATTATTATTATTCTCCTATTTGGTGCTGTCGCCTCAAGGTAGAGCTAATAATACGTAAGCGACCGACGCGAGAATCACTGCGAGACGACTCGCAGACCCACGGCAAGGGGAGAGGAATCCCTCAAACCAAATAAACAGACCCACCGACAGATATCGACAGACGCGCGGACGGGCCGAGCGAGAGACGGACGGTCGGTCAGAGAGCCAGCCAGCCAGCCAGACCGACTGACCGGCCGTCGAATTGAGAGACCGTCGAATAGAGCGCGGGTACTAAACGCGACTCATTTTCGACAGACGCGATAGCCAGATAACATTACGACATACAGGGACGATTTTGATGAAGTGAAAGGCCGGCCGCCGACAACAAGCCGTTGTCGCCGCAGAATTTACCGCAGGATAAAACGGATGGGGTGAAGAAACCTGGGAGTCAAGCGGAGGATTATTCTTACTGATACTGATCTGATTTTAAAGTACTTTAAAAAAACTTCGTCCGTCGGAGCTGCGTTCGCTCCCAATCCTGATGACATAGCTCGTCAAGATCGTATTCTATGATCGTCCCTGCACTCCATTATCTAAAATTTGATGGACTTCTCTACCTGACTAAACGTAAATGCGTCCCGAGCACAGTATATCATTCGGGAGAAGAAGTTTCGGGACTTTTGTCTATCTAGATCTAGATCATCATCGCAACCTTTCTGCTTGGAATCCACACCCGCCAGGCCAGGAAACACGTCGGTGCGGCGGGATGAGGCTAAATCCTCGAATCCGAAGGCGTTCTGGCTCCGTTTCATGCGTTTTACGCAGCGGAGGCTGTGACATAGCCCGTCAGCGAGTTATCGTCTACAAATCGATGGGGGGAATCCAGAATGACCTCTCGGAGAAGAGTCTTGATTACGGCTTATTCGAGTTGGTAGCTGGCTAGCTGGCGCCATGAAATGTCTTCGACGACTTCGCCTACGACCAACGTGTTCGCCGTAAACGGTCGGATGTTATTTACCATCGGAATGAGAGACGTTCTATTTGATTTGTTAAAAGCTTCATCTCGGCTCCCGCTCATTTTGAGCAATCAACTGCTTGGTCGTAGACACCAGCTCTCATAAGCGCTAAAGGATGGCTCCCCAGACTTCGAGCGGAGCCCACGGACAATCTGTAAGGCTGAAAATCCGAAGATGACAAACAGCGGCAGCGTTCTGAGTTCGGCTTTCACGATGGATTATCTCGTCTTGGACGAGCCGCTGCTATCCGAAATGTATCCCCGACTGACCGTCTTCTGACTCGCATCGGAAAGTCCCCACATGGAGTGGAAATAATTGTTGCAGGAGAATGGGAGTTTCAGCACCCTCATCGAATTCATCCGGGTTCCACAGGATCCTTCGACGTCACCTCGATATCGTCCCATTGTTGCGGCCTCGCTCGGACGGAATCGATTCATCTCGGAAACTGCGAAACTTTTCGCTGCGTCGACGTCGTAGGAACTTCAGACGTTTCTGGCGAGGAAGCCGCATCCGAAAACATCATAAAACCTCTTTGTAAACTTACACGACGCTCGCTCGGATCAGTTTACGCGTTCGGTCGCAAGAATTTAGACATTTTCTAGCGGAGTTCCCTTCGAAGGCGGCGTGCAATGCTCGCTCTTGACATTGAAAAGTTTCGGACAGAAACAGTAATTCTGACGCGTGTTGTGCTTTTCAAGAACACGTTTCAGAGCTAAGTTCAGGGAGCGTCTTCTGTACCGAAGATCAAGTCATCTCAACCGGTCGATTACCAAAATCCTAACGTGACCAGAGTATAATTCGACGACGACGACAAGGAGCCACTTAGGGAAAAGAGAAGACGGTGTACGGCAGTACGCGGGCCACAACCCGATTTCTAAGATTCTGTTTTCAGGTTTTGGCATCTTCTTTGAGCCCGGCGGGGTCGGCCGATACGGTCGTCTGACGAAACGGTTGGGAGATTCTGTTCGTGGTCCGAAAAGCTCTCGAACCGCCCGGACGAGAGCCAGCGAGTGAGTTCAAGCCAAGTGAGAGAGTGTGCCCGTGAGTGAGTAGGCCTTGAGTGAGCCATTATTGGTGGTTCTTCTTTTTTTTCTCCCTCTAAATCGCTGATCGTCGACTGGGCTAAACGTCGCCGAGCGAAGGAAGCCTCACCTAAGCCAAATCGATCGACGGAGCGCCGCACTGGTGGCTCCGCCGCCGACCAGAGATCACGCTTTTCGACTTCGGACCGAAAACGAAGAAATGCAGAATTGAAGACGCTCTCGGGCGAGCGGAATCCCTCCGGCTCCGATCCGCTACTGCAGGTCTATTCGTTAAACGAGTGGAAACACGAGGGGCAGGGCTCGGCGAGTGAGTAAACAGGAGGAATATTTCTCGCCCCCGTCCCGATACTGAGGAGCACCGGCGGCGGTTTTCAACCGCCCACTCAATCTAACTCTAAAACACTCGCGGCAGATGAAGCCATCGCGAAAGAGATGTGTGAAGAAAAGGTGGGGGCGAATACATGGCACTCGGATCCGGCGCGACGACTCACTCCACCCCGTGCCGGTGAAGTGGAGAAGTCGTTTCAGCTCGTGATATGATAACGATATCCTGTCATCGTTCAACGAGCATTTCATCTTCTTGCTTGAAACAAACGAAAGCAGCCAGCGGGCGAGCATGCGTTCGTTGCTTCGTTCCCACCGATTGAACGAGCGGCCAAAGTCAACTCCGCCTCCGTATCGCCGTCCGTCGACGAGCCTAAATGTTGGCTAGGTGAGGCTCTACAAACACGCGCTCGTGGACCGTCTGTGACGAGAATCTTTCTTTCCCTGTCACCGTAACCATTGATTTGTAGATTTTTAAGAAATCCATGGTCAATTCGCAGAAGTGAAACGTTGCTTCAGCTCACGAGGAATTCGTTGGGCATCCGATGTCTGCGGGAATACGTGACGAAATAGGATCCTCGACTCTGAAATCGACAGCCGAAATCCCCTCCGCTCCGAATATTGAATCATCATTCGGAGGACGACTATCTCAGGTGAAATAACGCTCATCGGATGATTTAGGCGTATAAGCAAACGGCGGTGTCTAGTTTCCTCGGAACTGCGACTGCATATCGGACCGACTCCTATCCGAATGTTTGCTCTAAAATGGAATAGTTATTCGTGGCAGGAATCCATCCGATGAAACGAATGGATCTGCTCATAGCCGTCGGCTTGGACTTCAAGATCTCATGGCAAAATCGAAGATTGAGTTGATCCTGTCCCAATCGAGATTACACATCTCGTCATCGGAGCTTCATATCGCCAATAGGTCGGGGCGCTATCGGAAATGAAGTTCATCCAACCGTACGCGATTCTTTCGCCTCTATTCGAGAGAGCCGAAGTTCCCCATCCTGATCGAACGATCATTTCTTTTGGGGCGGTACTTTCAGAGCCTTGTCAGATGAGCTTTGATGTGACGGAGCCGAATGCTGGTTACGTGAATCGTTGTTTTATCTCGCGATTCGGAAAGTAGAGATTAGCGAAGGGTGTGCCTCGGCCGTCGGCGCTGCTTCAGTAGCATTAGCACAGATGCATCTGGGCGCTAAGCGCGAGACAATGCGGGCAATGCAGATGCCCTCAACATGAACACCGCCTCTGATTCCTCGCGACCCCTAATCCTCGGTCTTCGAAATATAGCTAACTAAGATGGATTCTACAGCTCAGCGATATTCTGGCTTCTTGGTCTTCTTCGCTTTCCCAAGGAGGAGCTGGATTCTGCCGAGCGGCGTGGTCGGAATCGCGGAAAGTATTCGAGCCTCGCTTGACTCCGCGTCCTCATCCGCGATTTCCACGTGTGCAATTACGATTGCAACGAAACTTACTTTATTCGGTCAAGTCGGCGGAGGATGTTCGCTTTATTCTACGCAGCCCTCAATGCCACCGAGTCTCATCTAGTGCATGCTCGTGTTAAAACGTCGACATAAAAATAATTATTGTCCAACGACAGCGGCTCGTGGTCGTAGTTGTCTTGGCGTCTCGTCTGAACGAGTTCAAAAGGAAAATTAAGACTCGGTGCTCGGCGACAAGAGGAGAAAATGTTGAAACGAGAAAACACGATCGTGTGATGGCAGAGAAATAGTCCGGGGAGGGCTTAGCGGGTTCGGCGTTGATTGAGGTTTCCCGCTGCAGTTGGTGATAAATAATCGACGTCGAGGTGAATGAGGAGTCGATCGCGATATGTGTCATCCGAGTCGAATTTCCCCGAGTTATCTAAGCATGTTTCTCACATATCATGAGCCGGCAGTTTTTGTCGACCGTCGTGTTACTGTGAAGGTTTTGTCTCGTCGACGCATGTAAAACTGCCACGTTCAAGCTCGTGGTTCCATTGTCGCAAAGTTGAATGCCGTGGTCGAGCGAAACATCCGCAGGCCTCGAGATTCTGTTGTGAGAGCAGGGGCACAATTCCCTCATCTGACTTCGAGCGGCCAACAAACTTCTCCCAGAAAGCACGAACGAAAGATTTACTTGTTCGGTTCATTGCAGGGTCCGCGGATTTTTTTTCCAAAGATCTGCTTGGGCGCAGAAGGAAATAATCATTCCTTCCGGGATTCGTACTTTCCCCTCGACTCGTCAGACAAGCTGCTTGTGACTCCACTCCCATGCGCTTTCGGGGTCGGAGGGTACGACGACGGTTGCGGTCGAACAAAAAAGAGCACGATGAGGGCGTCGGGTACAGTCGCCATTAGTTTTTCTTGAAAGACATCACTTTGCGGAGTCAGGACACGTTTACGAGAAATAGAGACGTGCAGAACGACGAGTGCTGACAGCGCCGCCATGGAAGATTATTATCATTGTTGGTATTTTTTTTATGGATTCATCTCTTTAAGCCGATCACCAATCCCTATGCCTTCGTTCCCCCTCCCTCTGGTCGGCTCCATGAAGGAGGAAAAGCCTATCACGTGACAAATCTTGAACGCCGCGTCCGACGGTACCTCGGATGGCAGCGACAGCGTCTCCGGAGTGTTCAAGTCCCTTGATAATCGCCGTTATCATCATTATCAGGATCATCTTCAGCATCGGGATAGAGGCGCGTTTCTCTCGTAGTCAGCACGGTTAATTTGCCACGATTGAAATTTCGATGCTGTCTGGAACCTGTAGAAAACGCGATCACGTAGCAAACATCGCTAGCTTCACTCCATTTGGCGCATCCTCCGTCGCTTTATGCACTGTGCTTCATTTGTCAAAGTCATAACATCGTTTTTCAGATCCGAAGACGAAAAAACCCTCTGCGCAAGGTTCTGTGGATGACTTCTCCCGATGTGGCTCTCCTTCATCTGAGCGAGTCGTATAGGGATAGGAGCCAGGGATCCGCGCTGAAGCTGTGCCGAGGAGCGGTTCATCAGCGCGACGAAAGCACGCATCGGCTTTATAAATGGCGACAGACGGCACATGACATTTTATGGGAACGCTCATCTATTACATTAATTACAGATCTTGCACTTTCTGGCTCAAGTATTAGTATCACGCTTGTTTATTGTGCGCTACCATTCGCCTCATGTCCCTTGCCAGCCTCACCGTGTCCCTCGCTTCGGTTCCCAGGCCAGGAACGGAGTCGCGCGGAGTCATGCCAAAAAAACGGACAAAATTGGGACCGGCCGCCATTCGTCATGATGATGAGCTAGGGAGCCGTTTTCGCTCCTCTCATGAATCTCATGCTCCTAAGAATACGCGGCCCGGCGACAGTTGGATGGCTGCGACGCTCAAACATAAGAGCGATTATGGCATCGACGGCCCGATCGAGAGTTGCTCAGACCAAGGATCGCGACAATTGTCCCGCTTTTCATCGAATTCGAAGCTTCGTCCTCGCCGTTCACCGTCTACTACCGCCTGTCTACGAGGTGCTGCGCGAAGTCCGACAGCGGACTAGTTTCCCCGGGATCTGCTGGGAGCCTGCATGGATGCACAGCACTCAGAACGCGTAATCTCCGGGACCTGCGGAAAGTACTCCGCAACGCCCCGAGAATAACGGGAGACCTCGATCAGCTCAAGCTGGACCGTGCGCCGTCACCCTCTCTCCTGTCGAGTATTCCTTGCGGAGCTTTTCTCCCGGAAAAGCATGCGGAGCGCAGGGTGTCCTCGAATGAGATGTCGACCTGGAACTCAGTTCCCCGTCGATCTTATGGTTATGGTTATGGTTATAATTGATCCTCGCTGATGTCTACACGTTTTCATTGTCTACATGAGCGACCCTGGTCCAGGGGCGAGTTTCCTCAGCGGATCCTTCGGGTCTCATCCTCCCACTTCTCGAGCATTCTCCTCGTCTCCTCCCATTCCCCCCCATCATCCACTCCAATGAAGCCCAGTCTCCTGGCGAGCGCTTCCGTCTCGTGATGATGCGAGTCACATTTCATTATTATGTGTGGTATGGTTTCTATTTGACCGCCGCATCTTGTGCAATGCGGGTCAATGGATTCGTATTTCGCGCGGTGGGCTCGCGTAGGTAGCATTCCCGCACGGGCCAATGCCAACAGTGCGCTGCCCCGGCTGTTTGTGTACAAGCCGCGAGCAGTCATGCCTCTCTCCTTCCATTCTCTGTAGAGCTCCAGGCTTGATTTGGATCTCATTGATTCCGACCAAGTCTCGCTCAACCTCTCTTTGATACGTTTCTTCACCGTATCATTGAAAAGCGTGATCCTCGCGCTCTGATCTTCCCGATATTCAAGGGGGATGTCCGAGCAGCCGAATCTTGTTTTCAGGAAATTGAGTCTCTTTATGGCATCCGAGTATATGTTGACTGCAGCCATCATCGATAGAACCATTCTGGGCCATCGTGATGAGTCCATTGCACTGATCCTTGCAAAATATCGGATTTTACTTTGTGCTTCTCGGGCCTCGAATCTTGCTCGGTACATCTGCTCCGGAGCGACATCGGAAACATTGGGTCCTGTAGCTAGATCCGCCACTAGAGGTGAACGGCTGCATTGTATTCTCGGCCACTTCCGAATTTCGTTGAGACTGGCCGTCGAATGAATAATGAGTTCGATGAATTAGGCAGCGAGGCTTCTGTGGCCGGAGGGTATGCGCGTCCGTGAAGAGCTCGCTTTTACCGCCATCGGAACCGCTACCAGACCCGGCGCTCCGCATGGATACACATTTTTCTTCTGGATGCTCGCGTAGGAACGAGCATATCGGACAAGTGGCTCGTCTCTCCGATGGATCCAAGAACGAGAGGGCTGTCGGTCGGCCAGTGTGAAATTGTGTGCGATGAATACTGATTCGGAAAACGCCCGCTTCTTACGTCGGTCGGAGGAAAATATCGTCGGAGAAGAAAATGAGACGTGGAAGCGCCCGCTGAGCTTCATTTGGCAATCAGCTCTGGCCGCTGAGCTTCGGGGCTGAGTTCGCTCCACTCACCTCTCTCCTTTCTCTGCAGCTTCGCCCCTCGGAATCTCTCCGCTCCGGCCGGAGCGGAGCAACAAACGAGATCGTTTTTATTCATGAGCTCATCGAGTTATACGCGTCGTTGTACGACCGTTACACTGTTCGATCGTCTTTATGTAGAGCCAAAGGATTCGACTGATTGGTGATTTTCGCCGCCATAGAAGCGATCGGCCCACCAGAAACCCTTGCCGCTTGAATCTGAGTGTTTGTATATGATGAACATGAATCCCTGCACGGGGAGCCACCATGCTCCGTCGACTGTGAGAAACATCGATCCAGAAATTATTGCAGGCGAAGCGCTACCGACAAGGCAGGGTCGGGAGGAGAGATTTCCGGCGCCAGATCAAAGCTGGTCACGAATTCTCTCGAAATCGTCCCTAGACTTCTTCGTGCCTCCAACTCCCCCCCCCTCTTCCCTTGACGTCTACGAGGGTGTTCTGGGAGCTCTGAGAACGCTACGCACCACTCGCTCCTCGAAGGATTCAGCCCCACAGTCAGTGTCTCCGAACACCGAAGCTCGATTCGATCTGCCCGCATAGGTCCGATGAGCCGAATGCTCTTGATTGGCTCCTACCGATAAGATTTTTCTGCGAGAGGATGACCACTGCTACATTGACCGAATGAGAAGTTCGGCGGTATCTGACTCTGGTCCAGGCTTCTCGCGAGCTTTCGGGGAATACACGACGAGAACGTGGAAAAGCAGCCCTCTCCATCAGTTTTATTCATCTTCGTGTATCCTGATTACACATCTGGGTTCCCTTCTTGTCTTCATGTGTTTCCAAGAAGCGGATGGATGGATCGACATACATAGATCAGGTCACACAAAGGATCAGCGATGAATATACATATATCGGGACTGGTGAAAAAGTTTTCATGTTTTCAACGGTCTGCGTTGGAAAATTTCCAAGCGAGAAGATCTTCCAGAACAGATAAACTCAAAGGAAAGCAGAGCGAGCTGGCGAACTAGACGAACGGACGAATGAAACGGATCATTTAAAACGAACCGCGATTTATCACCAAGCTGCTCTGTGAACTTCACCTCTGCCCCGACCGTACGTGTCGATGCGATTTCATGATCATTTCACAGTATTCTGTCACTCGCCGGACTCTTGACAGGTCGAACTGGAAGCAAGAAACTCGATATCCTCGGTGATGATCTTCCGCTTGCTCCGGTACTGGATCTCCGGATCCGTCGACGGATGCGTGGCTCGATTTCCGTCCGGTGCCCACGAGCAAGAAAGGGGATAATTCCCGTGGATTTCCGCGCCCGTACAGGTCTCCGTTGTTCTACGCTTGATTTGCAGAGCACTCTGGTCGCTCGTGTGGCATCAGTGCTTTTCGTTGGATCGGTGAACTCGCTTGTCGACGTGATATCCATCGTAATCACTCTCCAGATGCATCGGCGTGAGCCAGTACAGCTTCTGGTCGTCGGCTCGGAGCGCTCCGTCATTTCGTACCACGAAGCGGATTCTGTCGTTGCTGATGTCGCTGCCGCCGCTGTTAGTGCTCATGGAGGATTAACAAATTTCTGGACCTCATGATCTCGAGTAGGGGCCTCGTTTTGTTACCGTGGCGGCGGCCGACGCGACTTTCGTTTAGGACGCTGATGTTGTCGTGGTCGTTTTCTCGTGTTGTTGTTGTTTTTTCCGTGGCTTCTTCGGCTCATCCGAAAGCCGCATCGTGAACATGCGGCGAGCCCAGAATATCAGCACGCTGGATCTCTCGAGTGAAAAACCCACGCTACAGTTCGTCTCCGAAATCGTCCAAATTGATAAGCTCACCTGCATATCAATTCAAGCGACTCCCGTGTCACCGAATTTAATTGTAGGGTAGCGGGGAATGAGCTCCAGTCGTCCTTACGTCATAATTACGGAGTAGTTAATGTTAAACCCCCTGATCTTCGCCGTCGCGCTCAATTCAGAAAATGGGAGCACTCCGCCGTAAGGTCAATGCTCACCTCTGACAGCAACTTCTTTATCGTTTCCGTGCCGTTCCTTCGCATTGTACGTGATTCTGACGGGAGCGAATATTTACTCTACTCGATCGTGCTATGTGTGCGTAAATGTTTGTACGCGACGTCTTTGTGACACTTCGATCGATGTTGCTCGATAATGGCTCGGCCTAACAAGTCGTGCGTCGAGTATTAGCTCGAATGACGAGCCGCCGACGGACAACTGGACGGGACGTCGGGAACGGTCGGGCTTTCTTCGTGTCTACTCGTTTTCCCTTCCATCCGTCCTGCCTCCTGTTTACTGAATATAAATCATCCATCTCTCGCCGCGTCATAATCGTCCCGTAGGTCGTGTGTGGCCCGTTTCGCAAATTAGTGTTCAGTCAGGCAAATGCACTTTGAAGAAAATATTATCACTTCTCTCCGAACGGCCCGAGACGACATTCATCTACGACATCACCGCTCATTTTCAGGAGAGCCAGCGAGCATCGAGCTCGCAAACAGCATGAACGCAAAGGATTCATTCTTTCGAATCCTTCGAGACACATTTCCGGAGCTGCGGGGGTTTTCCCTGTTTCAGGCTGACAGAGACTCGAACTGGGGCTCACGATCGCAAGCCTCGAGCGAATTCTCCCAAGGAATCGATTGGAAGGCTCAGCATTCCTGGAAGAGGCGACTGGTCCGAATAATAAAGAGCCTCACGTCATACGACGGCAAAAAACGACCTCGTCTGCGAGTCTCGTATTGCGTACGTTCTGTTAACTCCCTCACAAAGGTTTGAGATCCACGTGATGAGGGGAACTCGTCGCAGGACCCTCCAATGGAAATTCGAAGCAGAATCGACATCGAGGAGTAGCTGATCGGTGTGAATGGAGGAGATCTCTGGAGATCAGCATGTAGCTTCTCCTTAGGAACTCCCGTGGAACGGGATGATAAAATAATATGATAAACTCGGAGATTGCGTATTCTGAGTGCCCGTATCCGTCCTTCCCGGCTTGAGAGACCCGTATTGAGACATCCTCTGAACGACATGCGGAATAATCTGAAGTTGAACTTCGGTATGGCGTGATCTGAGTCCGGCAGTCATCGCGAGTGTTCCCGAAGGGCAGATATGTAACCCGGTGAGACACATATTTGTGGTACTTTTCGTTTTCGGTGATAAACACGAACTGTGAACCATAAGCCCCGTCAGTGAGGTTCCCTCTCCGCGCGCAACTGCTGGATAATTGACGTTCGGTTGCATACTGTTCACCGGTCCACTCCTCGGACGTTGGCTGTCAAGACAAGCAAGAAACGCTGTCCGACGGCGTTTTATAGTGGCGCCGCGCCTAAGCTCATACTACGCTAACTGTGCTCCTCAATCAAACCGCATGGAGCATTAACTCCGTTACGACTTTCCTGCTTTTTCTTTTTGCCACCACAGGATGAAGACTTCTCCTTAACCACACTAATGGACACTTGGACAGATAGACCGCTGGCGAAGCGGAATTCGGGTGGAAGGAGCCTCCGGCTACCTCGGCCGGACCGAGCGACGAGGTGCATCGCCACACGATACCCGTGGACAGATAAGTCATTGCACGACCAGTTACCCCTATCATCAGCTCGTCGGTCGTGGTTGTGATGTCCAGAAGCACTTTTAAATGAACGACTGCCAAATGTTCGAGGATTTGAGGCACGCTCCACTCTCTGGCGCAGCCCACGGTGTTCCTTGACGGATAACCACACGAAGAAACGAGCTGTCAGATCGGTGACCTGACACCGGGCCGAGATCGTGCAGCTTGACCGGTCCCTTGTCTTCTCCTCAGGCTCACGCCAGTGATCCGGCTGATCCGGAACCACTCAATTGGCATCAGAAACTGTCTTGAAGCAGCGTTCCTCCACCTCGTGCCCGTCGATATTCGCTCTCCCCAATAAGCGTGTGGACGCGATTGCCTCATCTCCATTCCTCTCTCACGGACATTCGCAGATCCGCAAGTTTTCCAAGCGACGGTTTTGCCTATTGAGCAGGAATCGATTCCCCTCAGTATTCGATTTTTTCTCTCAAAATGCAGTTTGTGGAAAGGCTTTCGTTTCGTGAGATCCGCTGATATGCTAAATAGACTGCAATGCAGCAGGAGACGGTGCGCGTCGCAAATGTGCGTTCAAAGACCGCCGCCTGGCAACTGAGTAATGATCGGGATCGGGTTCTCTTTATAACAAGAATTCAATGTGGTGCTTACGATCAATTCATCATACGCTGCGAACGAATCACCATCTAATGTTCAGAAAAACCCACGTGCATCGTTCGAGAGATGATCGGCTAGGAGCGTCGACCGTCGGGACGCTCGTCCGCTCTCGAGCTTCCCACGCTGCTCGAGCTGGACGTCTACATGTCATCAGTACCAGGATGACTTTCTGATAGTTTTCCAGCCTCTGGTGGAGCAACCGATTCGGTGAAAGCTCGAGTTAGTTCTCAGCTCGCACAGGGCTCTATGAAGTCTCGAAGCTGCGCGGCTAAGATGCAGAGCGTTCGAGGAGGAAGGGGACCGGACGGCCAGCTCAAAGAGAGTCATATTGAAAGGTGAAAACTCGTATTAATTTTCAGCTGAGTTTTCCGCAGCGTTTCGAACTCGACCTTACGGGCCATGAGCGGCAGATATGACCCCTGTTGTCGGATCTCTCTAACGATTCCGCTTTGATGGAGTCAGGCCTCCCTCACTGCACTCGAATCTTGGCAATGACGCAGGCTGTGGAAGTCTCATCTCGCATGTTGCGTCGCGTGGAGAGGTGACGTGAACGTTTCGAAATCGAAAATTCCTGATGCGGAGACCTATCTATGATCTCGATTTTCCACGACACGAACATGATATCAAGTGGGTTGGGATAGGCGAAGAAAGATCGGGAACAGTTTCGTGGATAAAACACACAGACTTCGGAGCAAACAAATCAATCGGACGACACGAGAGATTAGCCGGCTGTGATTGCGTGTCTTGTCGGAAGACGACCTGTTGAAAATATCGCGCATCGTAAAACTCTTTGTTCGATATTCCGGTCGGCCGTTCTTTATTGCCGCTCTCCATCGACGAAATATTGTGTAGTCGACAGCGACGAGAACGGGTACAACAATATAATTACTCAGGTGGGACGGATTCTCCGCTCAGCCGTGGGCTTTATGAAGTAAGTTCAGTTGCCTGGTATCATAAATAATTTTATATGTCTCCTTACAAACAGAGGTTTCCCTCACTGATGCTCCTGCGAGACTTGGCGGAAAACACAGAGGCGGTTTGTCAAGGAAAGACCGAAACAATCACAGATGTTCCTCTGAGGGCCGAGTACGGCAAGTTTGCCGAGATAAGCTGTTTCAGCATCGTGAGACCTTTCTCACGATACCATTTATTCAAATTTGTATCCGAGCAAACTCGTCCGCTGACAGCTCCCGGCTCGCTTTGTTGGAGCTTGTGAGATTGTCCGGCTTGACTCATCTAGAATGTTTGACCGATACAAGCATCGTCTGAAAGGGGTAGGCTTCGGTAACGTGAAAACGATCGTTTAGTGAAGATGCCAGATTAATTATGATCGGGGTCGGAAACATCGTCTGCAGGTCTTCGAATGCACTTCTCTCCCGCTTCCCTCTCACGAACCCATTTGACTGCCTCTAGTGGTCAAGCCGACTTTATCTTCATTGGCCGACTCATCTCATGGAGTCCGATATTCTCTCGGGCGAGAAAATATATAAATATAAATTATGACTTCAATTTTGAGAAAAAAATGAGCTGATGAGGCTCGCCGCTGAGATGTCGTGACCGGCACCGGTGGGCAAGCGATGTTTCGAGCGAATTTTCGCGTTAATTTCGGGAGACTGGTATTTTTCATCCGAGTCGAGTAGACGACTCAATAATATCACGCACTCCACGGGAGGAGGAAACGACCTGCGCTGTCCTTCTCGTGCTAAACTGCAATCGGCTTCCCCATTCGTTATTTCTGCTTGTTCAGACTTCGGAGTCGCGAGGAATTCGACCAACATCGTGGCCTCTGGGACAGCGTGCTCCTTTGGCAGTCGAGAGCAGTGGAATAGCAGAATAAGCAGAATAATTCGAGAAAACGATGCCAATGGACCTAACCCAATCAGCACCTCCCCGAACAAGTGGAAGATAGGAAGGTGATATGTCCCTTGCCCCTACGGAAACGACCTTTCGCGTTTTTGATGTCGAATCATTGTACCATTTCATCACCGTGCGAAAAATCCACAATGGGATTCTAGATCTTGTGGAGAAGACAGACAACGCTACACGCGACATGATGGTATCCCCGATGCACCAAACGTGGGATCGTGAACAATCAGAGCCTGTTCCGGACGGGATTTGCAGGAAAGGATGCTCCCCAAGATCGAGCTTGATGTCATGGCGGTGATACAAGTATCGGGTTTCGGATGGACATTTGTTTTAGAGTATTGGATCAGACATTTCACGAAGCGCCTCGCGTTGTCCGTCGACATTCCTGAACTCATCCGTTCGACCATCAAATCGTCTCATAGAGATCTTGTGCCTCGATCTTGAGTTATGTGTCGAGTAATGAGATCGGAAGGCCAACCCTTCGACTTCATCAATTTCAGCCGAGAAAAAATAAAACAAGACTATGAGGCAGCGAACAGCAGCATCCGGAGCCGCGGCAGATCGTAAAGAGTCTGTTATCTTGCGACAGCTCCGGAGCAACGTCCCGGCTGTGACGACAACAAAAGAAACCATGATTCTGAGCCTCCGAAGGACGAGCTCGACAGAAAGAACGAACAGAACAGACTCTCTGCGGGACTTTTAAATGACCAGATCTGAACCTTGCTCCAAGTTTTCTGATGACGTGTAGCCGTCAACGTCGATTATGCTGCCGCCCGGGGAAAAACTACAGGGACAGGGAAGATAGGAGACGGAGCCGCAGCTACAGCGAGGGGAGTTGGCGAGGAGTCGGTTCAGTGAAGATCGACGGCGCGCGGCCGGAGAGGAATTTACACTGAACATAATCACGCTAAACGACCACAGTAATGTTCACAGTGTACGATGCATTACCTACGTAGAGCAGCAATCTAATAGCGATAATTGCTGTCCTATTATTATCACAACATTACAACATACGGGCGGAGGAACAACCTTAAATATTCTACGGGACCACCCGGAAGCGAGCGAGTTCCCGGACTCTCGATCGGAACCCCGGCGATGGCCAATTGTCCTCGTGAACCCTCCGCATCGACCTCTGCGATGGGAGAAGTCGGACCCTCCTCCCTCGGGATAATTCGTGCCAAAATTATGGTCGTCGGCCGTTTCTGCGCGCTCGAAGTGGAATCGATGAATCGATCCGTGTTACAGAAGCACTTGAGTAGCAGAATAAGCTGGCGAAATGCTCCAGTGGGTCATCGCTGCTGAGGGATCGCCTCCATTGTACTCCGGTGAAATTTTTCCTCGCATAAGAACATGTTCTAATAAGTCTTATCGAACAAGGGATTTGAGGAGTTCCGACATTCGAGGCACGGCTGATCCGTGTCGCTCACAAGCCACGTTCCTTTTGTTGAGAGCTACGACAGACCACCGCCTTCGTGTGTCTGATTCGCGTTCCATGGGGAGATGGTAATGAGTGTTTCTATTGTTACTCAGGACTGACAGAATGCGTATGGAAATCATCAACCGTTAAATTCCATGATCGGATCACTAATTACCACGTCATATACATGCTCGAGTCCGCACGCCCACGTGTGCCGCTCGCTCAGCGTGCCCACGAAAGCACTGCTGCAGATTCTGGAAAGACGAACACCCTGGCGATTAGTCTCGACTTTGCATATTCAACAGCCTACTGAGCGGTCGTATAGAAATCCAGTGGTCGAATCGGAAGCGCTCACAAAAATGGTCATCATCTCAGGCTCGAGCGCAGCGAGGACCGAAAATTTCCTCATTGTACTGTAACCTACAGCAACACATAGCGAATCCCCCAACTCCCAAGCCGGAGCCGGAGATCTCCCTGTGGGATCGCACAAGGAACCGCACGGGGTCCTTGTCTCACTAACATTGTACAGGGGAGCGGAAGGCTTTCCCGATACTTTCTGCCTTCATTCTTCATTCTGGATATTCGGGCAGCCATGGCGTATGGCTTCTTCGAGCGAAAGCTAAATCTCCGAGCGAGAGAAATTTTTTGCCAGATTCGGTCCAGAGCGAGAGGAGTTGTAATTAGGAGCGCGTACATGGCGGACAAATCTTGTTTGCGGGCGGCTATGCACTTATGGACGATCGGCGGCATCATTTGCCCCGCTTGGAGCCCTCGCGTGAGGTCCATTATTCTCGTTCAAATAGCTTCCATTATGATCCCCAGTCGAGATAAGCGACCGCCGCCATGTCGTCCGGCGATTCCGTTTCTACTGGAGCCATTCCGTCACTGTATCGTCATCATCGATGGGGAGATTGTCTGGCGTCTCTCGGTTGGTGCATCTTTTCGTCAATCTCTTTGCTTCGTTTTCCCGTCCGACGAAGCCGGGACGTCATCAATGAAAATGTAACACCATCACAATAGACCTGAACCCACGATAAGAACGCACTGCTGATGTAACCCTATCTGTCAATTTGTCCCTGTAGCGATCCGTCATCTACGTCTCGGTCGGCGGGATAATTTGCAAGGGACGGAACGAGAAGCTCGCGTAGCCACTGAATGCAACGACCGAAAAAACGAAACACTTGACTTTGCGAAGACCTCCTGATGTAAATATTACGTTATTATGAGCACAACCACTCGGCCACGGAAGGCATCGTGACACGCGACCGTTGTGTCTTTTCGAGAAAAATTGTAACTCGTTCAAAAACTAAAGAAACATTTTGCAATATAGTGACACGAGCTCGCTCCGGAGCCGCCATGACGCTCGACGGACGGCTGAGCCGGCAGGCAGGCAGTCAAGTCTAATGACTTTATCTGCCAAAGTACGGAGCCAAAATGAAGACGACAGAGACGTTCTGCTCAGGAACAAGAAAAGAAAAAAAACAAAAGGGAACCACAACGACGATCAGCCAGTGCAGCAACGCAATTAGAAGCGAACTCAGAGGAGGAAAACCGAACTACGAACGATAGAACGAGCGAAGTTCCTTCGAGAAATGATCCTTTAAGACAAAGCGCTACGGGCGTGCGATATACGATCACCGGAAGAGTAGATTTGCAAGAATGCCCCGTTTCTCAATGTGAGTACGATGATTTGTTTTTCCTTTCGAAATAGTAAATACGACGAGAGAGACGAAAGCCTCGGATAAACCGGTGGGAATAGTGAGTCGAAGAGCCGCACCTTACCAAACCAGATGAGGAGCGCTGCGCCACATCGGTCGTGTTTTCGACGACGCTCAGAGGAGTGGCTCAACTGATTTTCATTTTCTCATTCCAAAATACGAACGTCGTATCGATTTTGCATCGTTGTGAGTACTTCCCGAGAGGGAAGATAATATTCAATGAACTCCTAGCTCAGTCCGAGGAAAGGAGAACGCGGGCATACGAGGTACCTCAACAGAGACGGAGAAAGGGGCGACAGCTTTCAGGAACTCCAGCCGCAAGTCCCACATCGGCGTCGGCAATTATTTTTTCAATGAAGATGTGAGGACTCCGAGAGGAGAATTAGTCGCGGACATTGAATGGAGATGACCACATCTTCTGGAGCCGACATCCATTGCATGGTTGGAAGGGAAAATGACTCTTTCTAGGGCCAGTCCTTCCAGTGTCGCCTTGTATCGCACACTTCGTTACGCCAATGGCATCTTAATATTTTTTCGGCTCGGCTGTACATATATCTTAATTTACGGTGGCACGCGAGAGGCCCAAGAATGTCGTTTCGTTAGTCGGTCTGTCAGTCGCTCGGTCCGACAGCTCTATCCTCACGGGGACGGACCGGGAGGACGACACGTCGGGCAGGAGAGTACTTCGATTCGGATTTCTTCGTCTTCACTGAGACAGCAGCCGATCGGAGCAAGAAGCAGTCATCGTCAGAAGTTGTCGTTCCGTCAATAGTGGTCTCAGGCTTGTTCCGAGATGAACTCGCTCCTCCCGTGTTCAGCATACCCCTCGCCCGAATCTGCTCTGTTTGTTCGTGGGAGACGGAACTTCTCAGTGCAGAACCAAAGAACGTTCCATCATTTTTTTTCCATTCCAAAGAGTCGAATTCTTTTCCTCTCGACTGCTTACGTGGCCCAGGTGAATTCTCCCCGCTATCGCATCGTTAAACAAAAAGTTGATTGATCTGAGTATTTGTTCCTATTGAGATTGGTGGTCAAGATGAACGACGTCTCACTTAGGACAAGCCTCAAACGATTTGTTCTTTGGTTCATTCCGCTCGTGGAACAATTATTAGAAGACGGGCCGTTCCTACTTCGACGTAGGGCTCCCCGACAGAAGTTCGCGACGATCAAAACGGAAGAATTCTGGAACAGTCGAGACCTCGCGACGAGTTTCTTACTCTCCATCGCCCTCAGAGCGCCAGCTCCGTTGGAGAAATCAACGCGCTATCGGATCGTGATCGTGCACTCACGCTCAGCCCTGCGTTGTTCTTGTTCAGCTCAAAGGAGACTTGTTGTTATTGTCGTCACTGTTCCATGCCAAGCCAAGAAGGTTGAACGGGTATTGTACCGGGTCACGCGAATAAGCGACAGATAGGCAGAGCAAGGATCGGGCGGCGAATGCTCAGACAATCAGCACGGTCCCATGGACACGTGAGGTTCAAACTCGCTGCACCTTTTTCTTAGCTGGAAGTTCTTAAAGCGTTCGCTCGTTCGGAATCAATTCTCGCAGACGTTGCAATAGAGCTACCGATCACGATTCGATGGTCTCTCGCGCCCTTCATTAGGGCACCGACAAAGTGGATTTCGGATCCTCGTCCTAGCTGAACATTGGTCTAATAGAATCTGTCGACTCACAATGAATCAGACTCTATGGATCGCGCATCGGATCCCGCTTGGCACCATCGCACCAACTCGATTAGACTGCTCGAATGAATAGAGTCACCGAAGTTCCGCCTGTCCATCATGGCGAGGTAATTTTTGAGATTTCGTCAAATGATTTTGGTCGAACATATAGGTCCATGGGGGTCTCCGGAGCGAGGAATTATTAATCGCCCAAAATCGAGGGAAATATGGAAAATCTGCGGGACCTCGAATATCATTTCAGACGAGGACTTCCCGGTCGCGGGACAAATCGTATTTTTTTCACTCGGGGGACAAGAGGCTCACAAAAAGGCCCATAAGGTATAGTTCTGGTTTGCTGCCATGAGTATTATCCTCGCGAGATTCGCGTGATTACTCATATGAAGTCGTCAGTGCTCTCTCTATGATCTTCCCTATACGAGCGAAACTGTGAGCTTCGGGTATCGTCAGCGATACATCGCTTCCGGGGACCGACCGCCGTAGCGGACTTTGCAGTCTGGGTCTGGATCATAATGAGGTGGTCGGAGCCGAGATCCCGTCCGGGCCAGAGTTTGCGGGCCGCGTTTTGTCACGAAAGCGTATAAGCTAAACATACTGAGCTCAATGATCGCTTCGCAATTAGAATCGCCGTAGAATTCCCTCCGGAAGGGTGCTATTGGCTGTCGATTTGGAATGATAGCCGCCGTAAATAGATCTTCAGATCTTTGATTTCATGTCATCGAGAAGTAATCGTGCTGAGAAATAACGAGTTTAGCATCAACTGAGGTTTGTCATATTACTCGACTGTTTGTCGGCTTTTGCTCCGGCAAAACACCCCTCCCAGTAGGAGAGGCTTCCGAAGACGGATGGGAAAAATGACAGTGTGCAGCATAGCCTTCAGGTGGTGGTTAGGTGAGGCTTGAGGCGCTTGTTGAAAATGCCAGTAATAAGCCCTGGCGAATTCATCGTCACTCCAGAAGCCCGCGCCGCAGGAGGGAATACGCCTTTCTAATCGGTTTTTAGTTCTGACGAGGCGAGCCGTCGAGTACTGTACGAATGGCTCTCGTGGTGTTTCCCGTTTCCAAGCAGCGATGAGATGGATCAATTCTCCCAAGTCTTTAGCACATGATCTGCATTCTCATCTGCTTTAGAGACGGATTTGGGGAATAGGGGGGAAACCCAGTGAATCGGATGATGCCATGTGATTGGCCACTCGTAGACGTGGAGTCGGAAGCAGGATGGCATTTCCAATAGCTAGCTTTCCGAAGAAGGGAATCGTCGCGGATTGTCTTCTTGTCCATTGCAGCCCCTTGCCATACTTCTGGGACCGTGCTTTGTCCCGGTGCAAGTCCTCCTTAATTGCTCCGCGGGATTTCCGTGTTCAGCCAACATTTTTGACTTGGAAAGACGCGGGAATAGAGGGCACGGAGCGCCGCGGTCGTTCCGATTCTGTGTGGAAACCTTGGATTTCTGAAAAATGCTTCTGTTTGATGATCGGAAATAGCATCGCGTCGTTCCCCCGATGTCGAGGCAATGGATCCCAGTTCGAAGAACATCGAAACAAAAGCAAAGGCTTCGGAATCGATGTCGTCGGTTCAACCGACTCGAATTTTCGCTGGTGACAGAGCTATCCCTCTTTTGTCGGATAGCGCGGCATCTGAATCGAATTCACTTGATAGCGGTAAATGAGGACACGATGATAGTGGGAACCAGTCCGGGCAGAACTATAGCTCGCACCCCTTTATAGGTATTCCGATCCCGCGATAGGAACATCTATCCCACTGGAAATCCACATCATTGAGCGAAGCTGGGAAAGACAGGAGATCCTCGCGACGTCGAGTGCCCGAGCGCTGCGCGGGGTGGATCAAAACTTTCGGAGAGGAGTGAAAATCCATCGGTGCACGGCGAACAAGACCATATACGAGCAAGGCGGGGGAGCAATGCTTCATTGGACGCGATATCGCCTCGAGACGAAGATATACAAATCGATTACAGACTACAAAACGGATCTCATTTCCGAAAAGCCCTCTAGCGTAGAACTACGCTTTAGCCCCGGTAGGTGGACAAGATGAGATGCGAATCGTGAAAACAGACTTCGAAATCCTGTAAAACGAAGCATTTTATGAGGAAAACTTCCATGGTCAAATGAGTGGGATTGCATCAGAAGGTCATCCCGAAGTCGGAAATCCTTTCTTCAGGCTGAAATAGGTCATAATATAGGCTCGGGTCCAAAATACTCGAGAACCACGCATCCTAGCACAAATATTACGATGGCAAGAAATGTTCAGCTACGACAGTTTCGACCGGCTAGGCGATAGCGGCTCGATTCCGTCGACTTCTCACGAAAAAGGAGGTTGTCTCTCTCTTCGAAATCTAATCGTGCCTTCATAGACCTAATTTGCTTAATTTGAGCGGAGTGTTCTTTCACACCTCTGTATATTTCTTGTGTCTATTCCTGACGAGGACACTGTAACTTCCGCTTTTCCCGACCCTAGGCCACAAAGCGAGCCGCGAAGGCAAACCGAGAATGATTCGACTAACTCGTGTTCGACTGTCTCATGTTCGAGATGTCTTCTTACCTTATCCGGGGTTGAAACGAGGAAATCGGAGCGATTTCATCCATTGGTTCATTTTCACTGTGGGGGTATGCCCGCACATCTAAGGACCAAACCGCAAGCGAGCGAGCGCTCCGTATATCTCACGATGTTCGAAGTGTCTCTGACTTCACCTGATGGCCTCAACGGGCATAATAGGAGAAGAACCTTAAATAATTAGCCTCTCACCCACGGTTTCCGCGTGAGAATTCGGCGACGAGCTTGCCGCAAGACTCTCGAGTCATCGTCACCACCTCTGACTTTCGTTCCGGACATCAACGCTTTCCCAAGGGTCATCATCGCTCCTCTATGTCTGGGATCCGAGAAGTAATGCGAGCTTGACACGATACCCCCTACTCTGTGTGTGGCATCTCAGGGACGAGCCTTGCTGATTACGACTTTGATTCTTTTTGTATTTTCGACGGAGAAAGCGTCAGAGAGTACCGTCCGACAGGGAGGCGTAGATCGAGACTGATGACGACGCGGCGGACGCGGAAGAATACTCGCGAGTGGCAATTTTGCACCAGCGAGACCTCGCCTGGGCTTAGCATTACTTTCCATGGAGCCTCACCGTCGGGTTTCAGCTCATATCTGATTCTTTTTATCTATTTAAGAGGACGGCACGGGGGCATCCCTTCGGCTCGCTCCATGTTTCATTGCGTCAATATGCAAATGCACATGATATCTCGTACGGGTAACAGGAATGAGAACATCGACCCAAGTAGCACCGAGCCGTAGCTCTGAAGGATAGTACTCCGAAACTGGATTTTGGCGAGGATTCGGTCCGCGGATCATTCACACGTTCTCGAGATCAGGGGGATCTCTCCGGTTCGTGTAGGGGAAGGGGGAAGAGGGCTCGCAGATCCGGACTCACCGACAAAGAATCGATTCGGAGGCGGTCGGTCCTTTGTTATTAGTCATGTCAGATGTCGCCTCAGAGTATATCATAGACTCCCTGATCGGAGTAGAAAGTGACCTTCAGATCGAATCAACCATGGAAGAGGCCATAGCTCGGCAAGAACGGAGACTGGGATTTCGCCGGGAATTCAGAATTCCCGGCTTCCCAGAATTCTCTGATATCAACTCAGGAGCATTGTTCTCGGCACAAGGACTTCGTGGAAATTAGCTAGTCAAATCGAGGCTCGGAGAGCGGGTTCTCCCACCCCTATCCTTTCGAGCGAGCCCTACATCCGCCCAATTGAAGCTCGATATCTCGAAGCTTCGCTGAAAAATAGCTCATACTATTTATCGATTCGATTATCACGAATGTCTGATGGGTATCGTCACGAACTCAAACTCGAATGTAACCTTACGCGAGCCGCAGAATCATCGTCAAAATACTCGAGGAGCATCATATGCCGCTTCGCCATTGCACCGAATGACATTCGGTGACATGACAGAAAAAGCTCAGACTGTTCGAGCTGGAGGGGTGGTTTTCCGGTGAGAGCATGAACTTGATGTTTCTGATTTTTCTGATTTGACCATAATTTATTTTCTTCGCTTGTGAATTCAGGAGAGACAGCAAAACCCAAGGATGGAACGAAGACCAACATAAGATATCCCATTCTCTGGCGGGGCGTGAATCCATGGAGAGAACTCGACCTCATGACTGCAGAAAATTCATGTACAGGAAATGGCTGCGATCCAAGCTCTCCTCGTCTCCAGGCTTTCGACTGCGACTCAACTGCCCACCGAGAAAATGCGCCGGAGCAGCTTGAATCATCGGTTCCATGTCTGTCGGCTCCTTCAAGAGCTCTGGTGAGAACTTGAGTGGGAGGCTCGCCAAGGCAATGTTGGACAGAAGTCTGGGTGGTTTTCTGAAATTTCGGAATTCACAGGAGCTGCCCATCGAAACGTTGAAAGCTATTTCCGCACTATGCTCCTAGGCTCGATGCTTATTAGAGCTCGATAAACGATCAAGTTTCAGCGCATCGCCATCCACAGCTCGGTGTGAGCTCGTGCTCGGTAAGCTCCTCATTTACAACACTCCCGCTAAATCCGAGAGAATTCTCGCTTTTTTCAGCGCTGTACATCCAGATTATCGTAGCCCTTATGATGAGTTTTGCATTTCGTTAATGACTTCGCCCTGATCGCATTTAATGAGTTTCTTCCTTCGAGTAGACGAGCGCATTATCTTGATAATCTTGTCGCGATCCAGTTGTCTGGGTATATCCTCCTCGCTGTAGTTGCTCACGCGACTCGAAGATCTGGAGACGCGGCTCTGAGGCTTCCTCGACGAATCTTCAGAGGTCAAGCTCGAAGCGTTGAGCTCGTCGCTCTGAGCTGTGAGCGAGTTTTGCTCCTTTTCAGCCGAGTACGCAGCAGACACCTCGGACGAAGTCGACACCAGACTCCTGCATTCAGTTTCGGTGCCAGGTTTTTCGACACCTCGAAACGCGACATCGACCGCAGATTCAGCGTGACCGTCTTCCGAGTTCTTGTTGTCTTCATTGAAACCACTTTCCGATCCTGACTCATTCTTGTTTTCCAGCGTCGGCGACTTCTGCGAAGAAATCAGCTCCTCGGCCTCGACGCCGACGTCTTGGCCGCACGACGAGGAATCGTCCGCCGTCGGATCCTTGATCGCATCCTGGTGTTTGAAAGGATTGTTCTTCATTTCTGCGATGGCTTGCTTGTAGCTTTGGAGTAGCTCTGCACAAATATTGTCGCACTGCACTTCTTGGTCTTTCGCGCCACAACCTCTGCATGGGAATATCCTTTCAATTCGCTCGCAATCACAATACCGGATAACGTTTTCCACGCATTCTTTGGGCTCGGCGCATTTTCCTGGATGGCAGATTTGGGGACATTGGTGCCCACACTCAAGAAGTTTAGCGCATCGCACCCTGCAGCACTTGATGAGCTCTTTCTGAGACTCATCCATGTCGCACCATTCCTGACACGGCTTCACAATTCCAGTGGCTTCACAGTAACACTCCAATTCCACGAACTGCGTGCATGGATCACAGGGCTTCGAGTGCACGTATCGAGGACAAGGGTGAATGCAGTCCTTGGGCCGACCCTTTGATGGGCACCGAAGAAAATAAAGCACATATTTCGAAAGATAAGCTTGGTAACCAAGACTCTGACCCATATCTGCCGGAGGTCGACTCATTTCTAGCTAATCCAGTACCGTCGGAATCGCTTCTACACTGAGAATAGACTCGTGTAAATGCTGGTGCTTGCGAGCGTTGCGCTGGCAACTCTGCGTTGGAAGTGGAAAGGAGGTGTCGATCGTCGTCGACTTCGGCAAGCGCTTCCGTAAGCGAATGCGTCGGCATACGCCATGCCTCGGTCGTGACAACGCGTACTTGAGCGTATCGCCAGAGAGTGATGAAATGCACCTGCAGTCGGAGGTGCTGAATTTCGAATCGTTCCATGAAATGAAGGCATACATGCCGGGCTAATTGAGAAGGCGTTATCGCCGCCGCCTAAGTGACCGGTCTTGGTCGGAAGCGCGCGATGGGGAACACAATGGAGCCTTTGAAGAAACGAAACATGCGACAAGTTCAAGCATCTGCCTAATGAACGGAATGGAGACATCTATTCCCGACCCGAGACGAGGGTGCTCCTGTGGAACGTGATTTCCGTACTGTCGGGATTCAGTTTTGAGAAGCTGATATTCCGTGGGTGCTGAGCGGCTCATTCAAGGCTGGTGTCGATTGGACATTTCTGGTGGGTTCGGCAAATCCGCTTATTCAGGTCGATCGTAGGGCCACTATTCAAGTGGCTGCGGCGGAATGAACCGCTGCACGAGCGGACCGGAGCGCGATCTACATACGGCACGATGAACGGACGCCTGACAAGGTCCTCGCATGAAATTTATCGTTAATACGGTGCTGCACTGTTCAGTGTGCTTCTAATTTGATTCATCCGGAATGGATGGTTCTGCCTGGCTCCGCGCCCTCCGATCGCAGGGCAGCCTTTCGGAGGAGGATGAGCCGGTGAGGAGCCCTAATGGAAATTTTCGTTTAGGGGTGGAAACCTGCTTCTATTAGTCTTACTGCCTCAGCTGTGGATAGTACGATGTGTGTGTGTGAGTCCACGAATGTGTTCCGTGAGTGTCTGGCTGCTACGACGGCAGAGAATGCAGCCGGTTGGAAATAAATTTCAACTTAAATAGCCTCCGAGGCCTCGTTGTCTGGATTACCCCGGCGCTCCGTAACAACTCAAGATAGCAGTGGGAGTCAATTACTGTTACACATACTAACACTGAACGGTCGTATCTTCGGAGCTCTATGCCGATGTTGATGATGATAGGATTGGCGATGATCACGAACAGGGAATGATCATGGCCCTCTCGACATACGCGCGAGAAAGAACCCTCCGCGTTGCGAAGACCATCGGAGGAGCTCCATGCAGTTCGGGAGGATCTGCTCGATATGACCATATTGTATCTCGAAACGGCGACGGCGTGATGTTCTCTTTCCGCAAGCGAGTCGTTTTGTTATCCTTCGCAGTTGAGTGAGCCCTTCGCAAAGAACCGGCTAGAAGCATCTATTTTGTGTGATATATGTACATATAACACTTCCCATGAATACGAAATATAAATACATGATAGGCACCCATCGTATACCTTTCAGCATCAAATACATACATGGGTATTCATGTACATATATGCATCATGTGTATTTTCATGATCCAATGCGGTTCTTCACGAGACGCTAGATATTATGTAATTATACTGAGCTTCTCCGTCCCATTTGAAAATCGCTCTCTCTGTCGCATCGTATCCCTTCGTGTAACGAGCGTCTCGTGTCTTTCGACCCCCGGCCGATAGCGAGACAGAGAACGTACTGTCTCTGGGTTGGGCGCGTCGCGGGGAAAAATCTGGCGGATCGTCAGGTCTTCATTGAGTCCCTCCTCGATGGGAGAAACACTCACTCAATCGATCATCTGCAGGAACCACTGCGACGAGCCATGGGTTCATTCCATTCTTGGTTGATTAAATGACAAAGCAAGATAAGCGAGTCATTAACAGCTTCATGCGATAAGAGCTCTATCGGAGTTCTTCATCAGCAACAAGCGCGGAACCGCACGGATTCCATTATCGTTTGTTGGGAGCTCGGCGCTCGCGGCGAAAGGAAAAGGATTTCCGGCTCCCCTCTGTTCCTCCTCGCACGGCCCTTCCCGATCGGCGATTCTCGCGTCTTATTCCCGAAGTTACTCGGTGCTAACTCATCGAGTTTGTAAACTCGGAACGGACTCCTCTCGCCATACGTCTCACAGTCACGCTGACGTGCGATTCCGCAAAAATCGGGATCCTCGACGGAAAGAAAAGTCTGCTAACTCCTCGAGGAGCTTATTATTCTTTCTGTTGTCTCGTGTCGGTGTTTGTGTTCGAGTTAAAGGAAAAACTTGTCCTCCACTCCGGAGGAGGTCACACAAGGGTAATAAATCCTTTCTCGTTTCCTCAATCGAGAGCTCGAGACGCCTCCGAATGAAAGGAGGAGTACGAGCAGCTCTCTCCCAAAGATCTAATGTGTTCCTGGAGTCCCAGATTCTTTCTTCACACGAAATGATCGGGCCCACGACGAGACGATGCCTCGCGGACAGGATCGTTCGACGGAATCGTTCTTCTGAGAGCCTCCCCGACTCGATCGAGTCCGATTTCTCGAGCTTTTCGAGCCAATTTTTCCAGCGAGTTACGATCCTCATGGATGCCCGCCTCATTCCGCTTCTCGCTAACCAGTAACGCTCTCTCCCGATCCTGGCGGAATTGAGTGCTGCCGGTCTTCTCTACGGACTCAGTTTTTCTTTCCCTCCTTGCAATTCGTCCTGTCCCCGACTCATTCCCGCTCATTCCTACTGAGTTCGCTCGCGCTCGTAAACTTTGCCAGAATGATTACTTTGCTCAAACTCCGTATAAAACTTGAAGCTCGGAAACGACTTCATACAGTTTCACGACTGAACTCCGGCCTTGCCACTGATACTTTCTGCGAGTTCACGTTTCCGTTTATTAGGCGCTACTTTACCGTATGGGGTCTGCCTTCCCTCATGGAATTGCGCACGTCCTGAGATCCGCCTCCGACTCACCACAGTCCTCCATCCACGTGATGAAGCCGCGACTCGAATTCTTTGTCGCTCAGCGGAATCTCGAACAGCGAGTGATTCCGTCTGGAGAATTCCCGCGAAGTTCAGTTTGGATCTCTCTCACGTTCTGTGGGGAGCACTCTCGCTGAGGTTCTGGGTCTCGAAGCAGCGGAACACAACCCGAGTCGCCAGCATTCTCTGAAAATTCCATCCTCAATGAGAGAAGAGAATTAAGCGATTTTCGGTCCGACGTCCGAGTATGGATCCGCCGATCAGAGTTCTAGGCCTCGAACGTTCTCGAAAAGATTATTGCCAGAGACTGCAGTGCCGAGAGTTCCGTCTCACCCAAGATTTGATCCCCGAGTTGCCCTCCAGACGGTTCGATTTCTTTCTTCAATTCCGTGGTTTACCGCTGCCAACTTGAAAGGAGGAAGATCCACAAAACCTTGAATACGGCAAGAAGATCGATCACATATCCCGATTGTGCGAAGCCTTCGAGCTCGGCACGCAAGTTAGTACCTGCATACAAGCGCGTCCAGACGCTGCTGATATTACGAGTACGTCTGGCTCCCAGACCACCTAACCACCACCGCCACCACCATTGAAAGCATTGTAGTGTCCTGAGCTCCCGGTGGAATTCCAAGCACGCGCAATTTCAAGCAGACCTTATTCCCCTCTTCGCTAAGAGTTATCCCGAAGCGGACTCTGAGAAGCGAGGGGGGTTTTGTTCGCGTCGACCGCCGCCGCATGGACAAACGCTGCCGCCGTCAGAAACAACAACGCTCTCTCGAGTGCGGAGCTTCACCGAATCCATTGAAGGGCTTGCCGCTGAGCTTGCCGAGGAAATCGGTCGGTGTCAAGCAAACCGTCGAGCTACGAACGTACGGTTTCGGCGGACGGAGCAAACGCGTCGTCGAGAGAGGACCGGCAACGGATTTCAATCCGACTCTCTTCCAGCGGCGCCGGCGAACCGGAAAGCTAATAAAGCTTACGTCCATCACAGGCTGTCACCTTTCCGGCGTCGCACGCTAGAGATTCGGCGCTAATTAGGCTCTTCGGTTGTCCAAGCTGAAGGCTCACACGCTCGCTGGCTGACTGACTGACTGCTCAACGCCCCAAGTGGCCGCCGGCGGCGTCAGCTCCGCAAAGAAAATTGCGCTTGCCGTTTCTTGTCATTCGGCGTCGCGAATTCGCCAATAAAGCGGAACGCTCTCCCGACTCGCGGGACCTTTCGTCGCAGAATACGGAATCAGTGAGCGCGTTGGGAGAGACTCCGCCGACCGCAACTCCGCTATTGCAAAACAGAACTGAGCTCTAATGAAAAAGGCAAAGGCTTAGTCGAACGTTTCCGGCGACCGTCCCGAGCACACATTCGCTGAAGGAGCGACCGGCCGAGTGACCGACCGACCGACCGGCGAGCGGATAAGCGTACACGGTCAGAATACGGTTCACGTCCACATTCGGCCGGATTAACATATGCCTTCCGAGCTTCATATCTATTAGTAGGAAGAGCAGTCGTCGCATGGGGCTGGCAGACGGTCCTCTCGTGTTTGCACTCAGACACCCAAATGGTTCTGTGCAAAACAGAACATAACTTCAACGTTATAAGCTTGCTCTGGATGGCCTGGACTCTGCTGGAACGACCGCCACCAACGACGGGACACTTCAGCTTCCGTGTTCAGGCGAATGCATCGGACCGCAAGCCGACCCTTGTGAAGAGGGACTTCAACTTTCTCGTCGCGCGCATGGCAGGCAGAGCTAATTCCTCCCGGATTTCGGAGTTGTCTTGGACTCAAGCTGTTTTATGACGACGCGGCGGGCTCACTACCGAAAGCCAGAATCGCGAAAGCCAGAATCGCAAAAGCCAGAATCGCCAAAGCCAGAATCGCAAAAGCCAGAAATCGCAGAAGCCAGAATCGCAAAAGCCAGAATCGCCAAAGCCAGAATTCCCGTGAGCCGGAGATCGCCGTTCCCCGATCGCTGCCTGACCACAGAGAAATGAAGCTGCATCTCAGGTCTGGATCCTCGCGAGAAAAAGAAAAATTTCCCTTTTTTTAAAAAAAAAAATCCATCTCGGCTCTGGATTTGGAATGGAGGCCTAACCTCTTGAACGATCGTGTGATACGCCTGACGGATGAGTTTGAGACCGGAGCGAAGACTCTGATGGAATACACTTTCAGCGTTGCTTTCAATTTTAAGAAGTAGAAATTGTAAGAGATGACTCCAATAATATAAGATCCCCTTCGAGAGCGGAGTAGGAATGCAATGCATCCGTGAAACGAAATAATTGTGATCCTTTCTTCCAGTGAGCTTGAAGGTTTATCGGAGATCAATACGTGGGGGCCCCGCCCCCAAGTCAAACTGGGCTTTGCGTCGAGGCGACAAAATTCCGACCTAACTTGAGCCAATGTTCCAGCCTTCCGGCCTCTGGAATTTCTGGCTTCTGGGGGGAAGGAGAAGTCATCGAGATCCGACTCGATCCTCGATCGTGCACTGTATTAAGCCGAATGCAAGGGTGGTATTGGAATGTCTAGGAATGGCCGCCACCCCATCGACACGCGATAGCAAACGTCTCCTAGTTCTCAAGTATTCTCTGCAGGTTCTCCGAAAATATCACGTGCTCCCGGCGGATTGAGGCCAAGGGCATCCAAAGCTTTATCCTCCCATTCGCCGGGATAATCGAGAGAGGGTGAGCGTTAATGGGCCAAATATGGTCGGGGACGCAACCAAAGGGGCTCACAAGCCATGAGCTCCAATTTAAAGTCTTCGGGATCATGACTCATGGTCATGACCCTCAGGTTCCCAGATCGAGACGAATCGGGGATCGAGAAGTGATTGTTTCATCAGCGGAATAGGTAATTACTCGAACGCCTTAAGTTGCACGAGTACGTGGGCGCTGTCCTTTTTTCGCTAGGCATGCACCGACGCTTCTAGAGCGTTCAATGAAGCTCATGACATCCTTGAGAGCGTTCGAGCTGACTCTTTGAAGAAGTGTTTGTTCGCCGTCTTTCCACTCCAAGAGTCTCGTTGTGTGGAAGATAATTAAGCGCTTTTATTACGTAATTGAAGTCCCCTCACTTCTCGGTGACTCCATTCGATGCTCTGGCAATGGAGCCTGAGGATCAGATGCTTGTTTTGCGTCGTCGATTCGGGTGTTCGAGCGACGCTTTCCGAATCGAGGAACCTCCCGGAGTCTCTTACGAGCAGCACAACTACGGAACCCAAACGCCTCAGTCCGCATGGAATCGGGAAAGGGAGCCGATGGGACCTCGTGCACAAAAGAGTGCCTCTCGTTCGAGCTTTCTCCATGCGTATCCGTCCATGAGTATTGTTTACAGAATTTCGGAGTCCCCAATACCTGAATCAAGATGATTTCGTATGACGACTCTAGACTTGCTCCAATTTCGAAACCATCCATGTTTGCTCCGTCAGCGATGGCGAGAACTCGAATTGAATAGCGATCTCCAGAGTCCGGAGCTTGATTTCTGTGGGGAAAATCTAGGACGCCCTCGCGAGGGTTCATACCGAAGGCTCGGGAAGCCCTGAGTGTGGAAGGCCTCCCTCACTCAGAGAGGGTGTCTTAGCTCGACCTCCTAGCGATTCCGTCGAGGCGAAGATAATGAAGAGCCTTCCGTAATTGAACTCCTTAGATTCCGGTGACTTCATGACGCTAGTCGGCGATGACCCGAGAAGATCATGCGGCTGCCGTGCATTTCTCGTGGTGGCTGGAGTATCGGATTTCTCCCGCTCTTAGGATCGGCGGGAACGTTTTTCTCCAATTTCAGAAGCTGACGGATTCCCATTTGAACACGTCGACAGTCGACACGACGGCTTTCGTTCTGCCGCTGAGCTTGCTTTTCATGATGAAATCCAATGGGAGAAGTCCCAACCGAAATAACATGTCTAATAATCTCAGGGGTCGGATCGGGGGGTTTCGTGGCGGGGGCCCGGTACCTTCTCGATTGACGCGGAAACACAACGAAATTCTTCATCACCAATGTTGTTAGCAGAAAGTCTCGTCGAGCACCTGAATTCTTCAGCATGAAGTACCATTCGCGCGCCAACTTTTTGTTCGAACTTCTTGACCTGTCTCCATTCAGGGTGCCCGACAGCTCTTCCGGTTCGTTTGTCGATCGGATTCCGGAACGGCGGTGGATTTTTCCTGCTCCCGAATGTCTATCCGGATTCAATTGATCTATCTCGTAGCAGAGGGGTCTGGATCGAGGGTCGTGCATCGTTCCAATGTTGGCAATCGAATCCGAGCGAAGAGCCCGGATGGTCGTTCCGTCGGCTTTCGTAAGGCGGCGATCTTGAAGGGCGGCTCTGGCGCGACTCGAACAGCGCGGGCTGGAAAAACGAAAACAAGGGCTAGAATCGTCTAGGGAGAAACCCAGACAAGCAACAGCGGATGGAGTTTCCTCACTGAGGCTCCTGGCTTGCGTGACCGGTGATGCTTGAAGTCATTCACTGGCTCCTTTCCTCTTTTGCCGCTTGTCTCTTTCCAAATACCTTCATCTCACCGCAGCGGGGTGCTGGCATGTGAGCCGCCGGACGACGCTCGATGGCGAAATGGCGGGGGAGCTGCTGAGTGCTCGGAGCTCTCCAGGCCGGGACGCCATGGTCGGATAGAGACAATCGAGCTGGGAGGATGCTAGTCATTCGTTCCGTACGTCTGGAGCCTCTCTCTCTCTTCATCGGCGCCTCGTCTTCTTTCGTCGCCGTCGTTCTTTTTTCCCTTTACGTCTACGGGACGACTCTGTCGTCGACGACAACAAGTGGCTCAATATCTTCCCCGAGCGCGCCTCGTAGGCTTTCTCGTCGTCTTCGTCTTGAGCCAGCGTCAACGGGGCGATGAAGAGAAAAAACGCGCGAGCAAGCGTCCTCGAAGCCCCACTCGCCCGGAGGGAGAACAAAGCCAGAGGAGGATCCAGAGCGTTCCTTCGGAACCCTAATCGTTCGTTTCGGTGCTGTTGGCATGGTACTCGTCGTTGTCGTCCAGGTCGTTGACAACGGCGTCATCGTCGTACCTCCCTTCGGTTCCGCCGTCAAGCCGCGCCGTCGTCGTCATCGGTTTCCTTCGAAGTGTGAACGTCTCCCAGCGAGCAGTAAAGGACCTCCTTTCCGCTTCCTTTGTCGCCTTGTTTGACGCTCGTTCTCTGACAAAGACGCCAGCCTCCTTATAGGGCGACGGCACTCACATTCCCCGTTTGATCAGAGACTGGAACGAACTTGTGAAGCCCTCGTTATAATATAATAACAAAGCGCTCGTCGACGCCCCTGAGCTTCTGCGACGTCCTACTTTTCACGTCGTTCCGAGATGAGCTCTGCTACCGCTTTCGAGTACCTAACCCTACGAACAGTGGTAGCGGTTCGGGCGGAGGCCGGCAGTGGGATAAGGAGAAAAATTTATGGTTATTCCCCCGCTTACTCCCCAACTCCTGCAGAGAATGAATGTCGCTTCAAGGTGATATCACGAGCCTCCTAGACCAACAATGCCGCTTAATGATAGCTCTCTAGAACAATGTGAACGAAACGCATAGAAGAGGTCCCAAGCATACTCCCACAGCGATTTTGAGCGTTGAAGTAGGGGAACTCGCTGCTGAAAACCTTCAGTGCAGCGCTCTTGCGAACTGTGCAAGCTCGTCACAGAAGCGTCAAACACGACCCCTGGGATTGTTGCGTACAGGCTGAGGTTTCGAGTAAATGATTCGAGCCTTGCACGGCAGGCCTCGGGAACCGATCGAGGTTTTCCCCCGCGAAACGGACAATTGTCTCGCGGAATGCGAGATATCCAGTGGGAATGCGGGTGATCCCAGTGAAGCTCATCCCTGACTGGGATCGCAATCACGGTACAGGGACAAAGGAGGTCCCTTCCGTCAGCCGGAGGCTGGAGTTACGGGTCCCGTCAGAGGCATGGATGAGACAGCCTCTACACATTCAAAACCATCACCGTAGATTGCCTCAACCAAAAAGTATTCCTGTATCCAAGGGAGCAGCGGAGAGCAGCCGCGAAGAGCTGGCAGGGGTCTGACGTTTTTCGAAGTTTTCGTTATTGATGAGCGACCGGAGAATAGATCCTCAGGTGTCATTCCTTGTCAACATGTCCCGCCCGTGACATCGCAGCAATTTCCCGCGTTTTACCGGGTCGGTTCCGTCGCCGGAGGCGGAGAACCCGAGCATGAGACTTGAGAGACTCGATTTAGTTCTCGCCGAACTCTATTTACTTCGGCCTTCTTCTGCAAAGTTCTCCCGCCTGGCGATCAACTGGCCTCGGAACCCCTTGTTTGACTTATCAACTTATCAGTCGACGTTTCACTGTCCTATTTTTAGATTTCGATCAGCGCTGCAAGGCGGCGACGCAATCCCTGTTGAGCACGTCCCCGTCGACGCTCACAACCAGAACTTTTAGTTGTTATTGGCTCGTGTGCGAGCCTGTCGCGTTGGGCGATTTTGCGTCCGACTGTACTGCCCGCCCCTCTCGCGGGCCACTTTCTGAGAAGAAGGGAACCGCAGAAACTGAGCAATCGATCGACGTGGCTCTCGTAGCGGATCCAGCGACGACCACCGTCATGACCATGACGCTCTCCGGGCGTTTACGGCCGGTGAGAGCCGAAGTGCTGCGACGGAGTCTCCGCCCGGACTCCAGCAGTTTCGCGACCACGGCACGGAAATCCTCGGACGTGACACCGTGACCACGATGAATAGTATTCCCGGCCGTAATCGTTTCCTGTCTCGATTTCTCACGGTAGGGAGTTCCCCAAGCGAATGCTGAATGGCTATTTCCGAAGCCTCGAATGATGTCGCAGACCAGAAACCTAAATGACAACATCCACTCGTCGTGACGGGACCGGGGCGTAGAAAGAAAAAGCAACGAGTTGCAGGACCAAATATTGCATTCGCTTTTTATCTGAGGAGAAATAACGCCGCTTTCAACGCGGCTCGCACCGCTGACAAAACCGCCGCAACCAACGGCACCGCCGTTACTTTCAGCACTCGCAGCGACGATAAAGGTTTTTCGATCTCCGCCGACGCGCGGAGTAAAGGAACGTCGTTTGTGCGCCTCTCATCAGGCGGCCTTTGCTGATGTGAGAATCGCTGGCGTAATCTCTTCCCTTTCTATCGCGATTCGTCTGGCTGTTTCCTCGCGTTCCTTTCTCTCTGCGTTTAACCGCTATTTGTTTCCTCTTCCGATGAGGCTCTCCCTCAGCTTTTTGTCAGTATCAAAAAACTTCGTTTGAGAGTTGAAACTTTTGCGCCTTTTGCGCCCCTGCTCTGGTCCGCTCTCCCTGTCTCCGTGCAGACAAACTCCTCCGGGATCCCCCAATTATGTACCGGGTGTGCGAAGATGAGACGGAGTGGGAGGGAATAGAACATTTTTGATACGGTTCCTTGGAATGATCTCTCGGAAATGACTTGGGCAAGAGCACGGAGAATCTGCGGCAGCTGAGCAGAGCATCAGATCGCTCCGTCAGACCCCTCGATTAGGTGGCCACTCGCCTCTCTGGTGCCACAAGATCAATACCAACGCCCTCCACTTTTGCGCTTGCCCTTGTGATGTGGGAATGTCTCATTCTTGTATGGATTCCCAGGAGCAGAAAATCGTCCATCCGAATGAAACAGCGAAACCCGACTTCCTCGTTCCACTTGGTGCGTCGTTCGTCAATATATCCTCCGAGGTCGGACCGACAACAGAGTGTACGAATGGAGTCGAAAGGTCAGCTCTCCGAGAGGAGAAAAGCAGTAGAAGGGAAGAAGTCTCGAGTAATGTTCAATTCGCTCCACGACCCAATCGTCTAAATTGATAACGCTCTTGGATCTCGGAATGTCTCTTCCTGTTCCAGCAGTGATGGGGCTTCGTATCTCTGGAACTCCACTACCAATATGAAGATTGCGTGTCGAAATGTGTCGCCAGTCGCTATCGACGCAACCCGGAATCCCAACATTGAGGAGTTCGGCTTGATCAATTCTGGGCTGCTCCTTCGGGGGCGTAGTGGCCTCTCAGAGCATCCTGAACGATACAGATTGGGGGATAGCGAAGCAATCAATGGGGCCGGGAGCGTATTCGGAGGGAGCGAACGCTCGGCTTAGTTTGCCGGTGTCTAGGCCCTTTTGTCTCTTGGAGATAAGACCCATAGGGGACGAGCTTTTCCGATGGTGTGGTCCGTCCAATGTGGTACTCCAACCTCGATCGAGGTGTGAGAAGGGGGTATTAGACGTTTTGAGATTCACGAGCTTTGATGGTATACGCTCGCGCTTCATGCTCCATTCAGCCGGCTAACGGAATAAGATGACCAGCTCCGGAAGGACTGTAAATCGTCTCGGGAATCCGAGACGTGAAGTTCTCAGACTCGGGACATCTGCGGAGCACAACCCATGCTAATCAGTGCTTGATGCGAAACTCATTAGTCTGCGGACCGCGAGACAACGCAGGGAGAGGCGCGGGAGTCGGACCCGCAGAGGAGGATAGAGACGGACCAGCACGGCCAGGGAAGAATTCCTCCAATCGTGTATCTTTCAATGTTGAGTTCCCGTTCAGTGCGAGTCGGGAGGCCGCTCGGCTGAAGACTGTTTACTTTGCATTAAACACCGCCTTGGGCATGGCAGATAGAATTCTCTTTTAATCAGACCAGATCGATTCGTGGGGGTCTGAGTGTCTGCGTGATCACCCCTCCCCTCGCCAGTCTATCTCCACGCAGTTCGAGTGCGCCGCTGGGGCATGATTGGTTTTCGCTGGGTGGACCACCGATGTACGTAGGACACGACATCACTTCGCGTAAGCATCACGATGTCAGGGCGCGTCTCGAGACAATGATCGGGCATTTGCGAGTCCCTGTCTCGCTGGAACAGTTTATTGTGGAATCACAACAATTTGGAGGGACTGCCCACCTCCAATTCCGGGATATCGATCGAGATCGTCCCTTGATCAGACTTTTGGGTAGCAAGCGCTCGGCTTCATTCATACCTGGTATATTTTCGTAACTTATCTTCTTGACATAGATTGTCTCGAGAGATTACGTCACGCGCCAGCAGACGTCGCTGGGGAAACTCACCTCTCGAGAGCCCGGGAGCGCAGCGACCTTGTCGCCTTTTAATAGATGAGGATAAGCCGCTTCAAAAATTTGAATGGAACAACCGAGCGGCTCTCTGCATGAGCTATGCAGGTTGGAGGCGGTCTATATTTCTTGAGGCCGGAGCTTTGGGTTGCGATTCGCGATATTCGTGAACGCTTAGGTCGATGCTAATTCTGAAGCGACATAGAGGCTGTCTTGGGGAAGCGTCGATGGGAGTAGGGGATTAAAAAAGTGTTGATTGCCTTGAGGGGCGTATCACTAAACGCGATAGGGGCAAGGCAACGAATTGAGCTTATCAGACGCCTCGGAAGAGACGCTGTCCTTATCTCCCGCAGATAAGCTACGATCGCTCGCTCGACCATCAAACTTCAGTCTCGTCTGCGGATACGAAGCTCGGGAACTTTCACTCGTATTGACGCCAAGTGTCCCCTTTCGTGTGGAGCACGTGAAAGTTTTCCAGTGGCATGCCCCCTCGGACAATCATGCTGAGCAAAATCGTTGTTTGCGACCCCTTTTCCTCTCCGGAGAAACCGACGCGCATCAGTATGCTCCTGTCGGCAGCGGTCATCAGCCTCGCCGTCACGTCCCCGTCAGCGTTGAAGTGTCCAAGGACGCAGCTGTCCCGCGTAGGTCTCCAAGCTAAGCGACGGCGTTTTTTCCCCCTATCATCACAAATCAGCGCAAGAATTCTGCTTTGTCATGATTTCAACCAACCTTGACCAAACCTGAGGAATCCACGCTCCGAGCTGTATCCGTGAACAGACGGCCAGGTCAGCCTTTTGCTCACAGCGGGAGCGGTCCCCTCAGAAGGTACCGAATCGCATTATACAATGAAGCACGATTCCTACTTCCGTGGGACTTAGTGGAGCGGGTCGTCCGTGACAGAAAGGAGCGACAATGACGGGAGTCCTCTCTGTATTGTCGTCTCAGGTCGCGAAGACCTGTAACACCCAAGGGGCTCGGTCTTATTTCTTTGCCGATGAGTTATTCCTGCTCATTATGAGCATGTCGGACTTGATGAGAGTCTTCATGATCGGATCTCGATTTCCTCATTCCGTCCCGTGGCGTATAAGACCGTCGGCAGTTATGCTGGCCAAAGGCTATACCCTGACTTACGAGCGAGTTTCGCAGCGAGCGGGGTTCCTCCTTGTCCCCTCCCCCACATCCCTCGTATAATGTGGGAACTTGTAATGTATCGCAGCCCGGCTGGGGAATCTCACCGCACTCCGGGACAACGGGAAACGCTTACGTCGAGGCGTCGTCTGCTGGCCGAGCCTCAATGGCTCTCAGGTTTGCCCAGCAGTTGTCAAAACAGACAGAGCCCCTTGCACGATGCGGTCGTGCGTCCCGAGAGGATACCGCGACTCGGTGTCGATTACATATATTATGTCTGAGCTGGAGAGCCCGTCTCAGCTCAGCGATGCCGACGACGTGGCCGCGTCTCCGTCTGCTGTGAGCAGCACACCGGAATTCGAACTCTTGTGAGATTCTCTTCGGATCCAGGTCGGTATTCCGGAGTCCCTGCCTATTATTCCTTTGAAGTGGCGGATCTCCATACCGTCTCTGCTGGAAACCTTCGTTTGAATGGAAATTCAGACATCTCTCAGAAGCATCGCTGATTTCGTTCGTCGGAACAGCATAGGTAAGAAACTGAATGGGAAGGCCACGCCAAGCGAGCGACTCATTTAGTACTGCTCCTGCTGACGCTTCCCCGACAAAGGTCCCACATAATGTGACGCGAGGATTCGCTTCCTCCTTCTTAGGGTGAATACAATGAACGTAACAACGAAAGATAATCATGCTCCCGGACTGATCTGTGATACGACTGCATCTTCACTTAGGGATCGCTCAAATTCAGCTCTCTGATCCTCTGATCTCCCACGCGGGTCGCGAATGGACCCGCCCCGGGCGCAATCTGGGATTGAACTGTTACGTGGGCCGTGTGGGTTTGTTCCACACTTTCCGCGGTGACAGGAGTTTTCCAGAAACATCTCCCATCGGGATCGAGTAACTCCAATTCCGCGAATCATCCGATAGACCAGTGGAACAATGTGGAAGTATTCCGCAGCCCTCCCGTCCTCCCAGGGAGATCGTGAGACATAGAATGGAATCTGGGTCATATTGATCAGCGTGGGATGTTTTTCAGAAAAATATGGTGGAGATACATTATATATAGAGATTCTCCCGGATCCCACAGGCACAGGTCAAATTGCTCGTGAAAATCGGGTCCCTCGTTCCGGAGAGCATTCTCTCTATAGGACCTTCCCGGACCTTCTACAGGCGAGACGAAGCCAACACGCGGGAGTCAGTGCGGAGACAGTTTCTGATCCAGCTCATTCGATGCCGCCCCCTCTGGTCCCTTATTCGACAGGATCAGGAATGAAAGGAAAGCAAGGGAGGGATGCTCTGTTCTCCTCAAATTATAAGAAACGGAGGCACCAGCGATGCGTCGCCTTCTCTTTTGAAATCCATCGCTGACTTGACAAACAGCTCATCATTTGCTGTGTGGGGCGCCCATTGAATGTCAGAATCTCTCGATATTATCTCATCGCTCTCGGTCAGAGGTGCCGGCATGCTCCCACATGTCAACGGAATATCGTGAATCCCGAGCTCCGATTGATCGTCTACCTGTCTGGCCATGCCTGGTCGATCGCGCGGATTGACCATTCACGCTGCGAGTTCGGCCTCGCGAGCAGCAATACGTTCTTGTGAGCAAGTCGAGTGGCAAAATTGTCCGACTTATCTTGCGGAGCGTGATATATCCGGGACGGAGTCCATTCTAGAGAGAGTCCATTCCGCGATGTCGGAGAGGTCTTTGATCATTTCTTGCTCATTGGACCTCGGGGGATAATCCCGTCTGCCATCCATCCGATCGTCCGCCTGGCCGACCGAGCGGCCAAGCGAATATCCACTCGAGTTCGCCGGCAGGCTCGTCGCGGGTCCGACGGACAGGCGAGGAAATCGACTACGCGGCGATCCGCTGGCCCGCGGTCCGAATCCACGTCCGTTGCTCGCGGGATACTTTCCGACGGTCCCCAGGGGGAACGCCTCCTTCATCTTGTTCGTTTCTTCTCCGCGGCCCCGGTGATAAACGAACACTCCGAACGCTCTGGAAGGAATCAGACACTGTAGCAGCTGTTCGAGATAGAAACGCGCGCTTTTCAACTCCATCTGGTCGAGCTTGATTCGTCTGATCCCCTTGTTGACGGCTACGGTCGTGGCATTGAATTCGTTGTCGGTCTCCTTGTTTGCTCGCGAGAACAGAGGAACAAATACCCCGAACAACGAAAGAGAAGGAACCAACGCGAGAAAATCGAGAGAGCGTCCTATTCGGGATAGACAGCTAGTTATTCGGTCGGTCGGTCGGTCGGTCGGGTAAAGAGTAAGGAAATCAGGCCCTCGAGCGTCTGGGCGTCTTGTGGATCGCGAGAGCTCGGACGCGGGAACGGGGGGAGCCCCGAACGAGGCTCGAGTTCGCTGTGAACGGACAGGGGGAAGAGGAGCAGAAAAAACGACCGTTTGCTCTCTTTTCGAGAGATCGCTCTGCTTTTTTGCTCTTGCGAGCAGAAAACGTCATCAGCAAGGAGCGAAACGAATGGATGGGAGATGGATAATCAGTCCAGATGGCCGTCAAGGATAGAGCGCCAAGGTCGGAGAGAGCGTCAGCTTCCCGTCTTGCGCCGCCGTTGCCGCCGTCGTTCGTTCGTCCACAATGGATATCTCGATTCAAAGGCCGATATCTATCCGAACGAGAAGTAAGGAGGAGATCGGAAGCTTGGAATCATTCCCAATAGAGTAGTACCCTGGGAAAAGGAACACAATTTTCGCCGAGGGAAACTTACTCGCGTCGCTGCCAGAGTGTCCATCCCAGCTAGAATGTGAATAACCTACTTCGAAGGGAACATTCATCAGGTGATTCCAAAAGATTTCACGGACGGCTTCGGATGCTTTTCCTCCAGCTGAAGTTCGAGGATTGATCATCGTGTGCCTTGCTTAGAAATTCGACCTATCGCTTCGCTAAACTCCTCCGTCTCTCCAGTGGAGAGAAATCCCCCGGTTCCCTCCTGGCGTGACTCGTTCCTGTGCCTCTCCGATAGTGATCAGGGCCTAGGATCCGAAGTGTTTCTGGGAGTCATTGGATCAATATCATCGATGAGTTCTTCGATTCCCTCATTCCCAGTAGCAGGTGGCGAAGAATGGGAATATTCTCCGACTGCTGCTTGCTCCATTCTCGGATAATTCCGTACATATGGCTCACTGAGAGGATTTCTCCCCGGTATTCGAATGGCACGACTGGTATTCGAACGATGGCTCAGCGCTTCGGTGATTGTCGTGATGATACTCGGTTTTTCTGCGCGGGAAACCCTCCGGAATATTATTCGAAACGACGGTCGTGCGACCTAAGAAAGTCCAGGACTTTGCGGAATATCCTTCTAAGATGGAGATTCCGAGAAGACTCCCAGATGTAGCACTGATTCTATCAGGTACGCACACGACCTTCCATACAAATTATCTCGCCGCAAAGTGTCGTCCGCTCATCTTAGTTTGCGAGTCGGGGACTAGCGGAGAGGGGTGGAGCGGCGACGGAAGCGGAAGGATGGAGAGAGGAATCGTGCGTGTGCAGAATGGTGAAGTGACGTAGAGGGGCAGCGAGCTACGCTTAGCCCCGTCGTCTCCAACTGTAGTAAACGGAAAACACATTAGAGCAACGGCCGGGATATCCGTTCCCTCGCCAGGCTCCTCGGCTGCAGACACTCGGCTCCTTCGATTTGGAGGAAAATCCATAATTTTTTATCAATACTCCACTCGCCCGTCCGCGACGATGCGAGGCTGCTTCCGACCTCCGGATATCGAGGAGGCGAATGGAACTGCAGTGAACCCCGAATGATGCTCACACCATCCAAAAGCGAAAATTCTAAGGATCCTCTTCCTGTTATGTCCTTCATGCCCCTCCCGGTACGCTGATAATATAGCTACCCACATTCCATCATTCATTCTCATCTCCCGATTGTGGTTAGCGCGGTGAGAGTCAACAGACGATCCCACGCCGAGAACCAACAGCCCGTTCATCGGGAGAAGCTGTCTTGGATGGATTTGCCAAGTTCAGGAATGATCATGTGGTCTTCGGCAGGGCGGGTTTTTCTTCAGAATTATTCTTTCCTTCCCCCCCCCCCCTCTCCCCCATAGCTGTCAACACAATGCGCCACGACGAGGTAATCGGTCTGTGCTTCCGGGAACACCAGTCCCTGCTCGGTGTACTGACTATGGAGCTTTAGCAAAATGAGAACATCCAGCTGCCACTCGAGAGACTCTCCTTTTTCAAAACGAAAGCCGAACGAAAGACACGCCTGAGGCTGGCAGAAGCCAAATTCGACTGGCAACGGCCTTCAAGCCTCCAAGAGAGGTCGGGTGAGCATTGGAAAGTCATTTAGACATTTAAGGCGGAAGAAGCAAGCGGATCCATTCGGCTGCGTCTTCCTAATGAACAGAGTAGCGAGTAGGGATGATTTACCGTTAGTCGGAAATTCAATAATCGATTTTCCGATTTTCAGCATCGGAAACTGGATTTTCCGACTTCTGTAATCGGAAAATCCAATTTTCCGATTTTCTGAACGGAAAATTCGATTTTCCGACTTTTAAAATCGGAAATTCGATTTTCCGACTTTTATGATCGGAAATTCGATTTTCCGACTTTTATGATCGGAAATTCGATTTTCCGACTTTAAAAATCGGAAATTCGATTTTTCGATTCTGAGAATCGGAAAATTAGTTTCTCCTGTTTTTTCCGCGAATGTTCATTCCCTCGTGACTGTGACGTCTGTCTGAATCATTATTAGAGAGCATCCCAGAAAACGAGCAAATGGCCGATCAGAGTAGCGTCGAGTTCCAGAAGTCCCGATACTGACCAATGAGAATCGACGGGTGGAAGGAGCTCTGAAAGTCTCGTATTCCTGTCCTCTACCCGATGGTCTGGCGCCCCCTGGAGATCTCACTATGACAGTCAACGGCTCTGCCGGCGACGTTCCAAAGTGAATCCGTTACAAAATGTCGCGCGAATCCGCGAATATGCCAACACTGGTCTCGAATATCAATAGATGCCGACATAACTTTTTCGGAACAACATCATTTCGTCGGATAGACGGTGGGGCGATAACACTTCTCTGACTGAGATACGTGCAGGCGACGAGAAGCATTGGTTCCTAGTTACATTGATCGCTCCGAGATATGAGGTTGGCAATTTCGACGGAGTCGCCGGACTCAAATGACGACTCAATGCGTGTTGGTCTCCGTATCCGAGTCGAGGATACCTAGAGAAACCCGTTTCCAGCGGGAAGAACTCGAGGCACCCTACAAACTGACAGTGGCGGCTCGGCGACGCGCCGAGGGGGCTCTCGGCGACGCCGCCGTGGGGGCTCTCGGCGACGCCGCCGTGGATGAATCTCAGCCTCCACGAGAAACACTGAAATTACGACGCTTGGATGAAAGCTGAATGCGCTGACTGTGAGTCCATTCTCCCTCGGAACGCATCTCCGACAGTGCGCTCACTAACACGGATCCCGAAGAGTGGGATAGCACCACGGATAGTGAGGGCTTTCCCGCCGTGGATAGTGCTGGACCGCCGCCGGTGAAACGCAAAAGGGGACGACCCTCGACAAAAAGTGAGAGTAGATCCAAACTTCTTCGTTCAGATTCCCATTTAGCATCAAAAACCGACCCTAGGGGCAACGGCTCTCTTCATTGCGCATTCGAGTTTTTTCCCCACGTGAACCTAGCTAGAGCATGTATGTCCCGGTGTCTTCCAGCCGACGATCCCGTGTTCGAGAACTTTGTGCCGTCGCCCGTGACCGCCGAAGCTTATTGCTGTAAGTTCTGTCCGGACACTATTCGCACTCCGAAAGGGAATCGCAGCGCTCTCAGAGCCCACGTCAAGCGGCATCAGAGAGAAGGCACTTTGCTCCGAAGGAATACTCTCAAATCTTGGCTCATCGCGAGTATGGTCACGGTACTGAACATTCCCTGTTCAGTTTTCAATTCAGTGATCATGAAAGTTCTATTCTGGTTGGCGAAACTGGGACCAGTAAATGACAA